>NC_066880.1:10152667-10452667 GCF_022985175.1 Labeo rohita
CATTAAAGCAAGATAACACCCAGCACCCATTGGAGCTCTTTGGATAAAATATTGATTCTGACGCCACTACTGACATCAATATGTGTACTGAACACTTCTGTGGAAACAATCCCAGAATCCCTAGAGGGGCATCGCATCAACACCACTTTCCTTTTCATGTCTTTCACTTTGAGCCCAAGGGTGAATTTAGGTATGGAAAACGGTCACTATAACAAAGCAGAGAAAGGTGTGGAAAACTATCACTGAACTATCGTTGTTTACCATCATGCTTATAATGGCATGGCTAGGCGGATGTTTTGCAAATCTTTGATTCTGATAAAGCTTGTGCTAAAAAACTGTGTGTGAAAGACACAACACAATTCAAAAGTTTGAGGTGATTAAAATATTTCATTATTTTTAGAAGAAGTCTCTTATGCTCACCCAGTCTGCATTTATTTGATCCGATTGATTGTATTGAAAAATACAATAAAAATAGTGAAATGTTACTGCAATTTACGTTTTCTAATTTAATATATTTTAAAATGTAATTTGTTTCTGAGATGGCAACGCTGAATTTTCAGCTTCATTACTCCAGTCCTCAATTTCATATGATCCTTCAGAAATCATTCAAATATGCTGATTTGGACCTCAAGAAACATATATCAACAGTTGCATTGCTTAATATTTTTGTGGAAACCATAGTACTTTTTTGTTGTTTTGTGAAATAAAAAGAAAAAAACCCAGGATTTATTTAAAATAGAAACATTTTGTAATATAATAAAAGTCTTTACTGTCACTTTTGATCATTTTACGGCATGCTTGATGAATAAAAGTATTAATTTATTAAAAGTAAAAAAGAAAAAATCTTACTGACTCCAAACTTTTGAATGGTAGTGTATACAAGTATGCAATGATAAATAAATGTTTTAAAAAAGAAAATCACATTATAAACAGTATTTTATAGTTTTTATAGTACTGATAAGTTGCACATTTTGTGTACTACCTCTACAGTAAATTACACTAATTTTGACCAAAAAAAAAAAAAAAAAAAAGAGAGATAATTCAGATAATATAACCATCATGGAAAAGATGTTTTTTATAAAAAAATATTTTATGCTCATCAAGGCTGCATTTACTTGATCAAAAATACAGAAAAAACAGTAATATTGTAAAATATTATTACAGTTTAAAATAATGGTTTTCTATTTTAATATTTTTTTTAAATATAATTTCTTCCTGTGATGCAAAGCTGAATTTTCATCAGCTATTAATCCAATCATTATCACAATCAATCCTTCAGAAATCATTATAATATGCCGATTTATTACTTTTATTATCGGTGTTGTGCTGCTTAATATTTAAAAAAAAACCCCAAAAAAAACAGCTTTTATTTAAAACAGCATTTTATTAATAGAAATATTTTCAAACAATATAAGTCTTTATCAATTTAACACATCCTTGGTGAATGTGTTATCCTTTTTTTCTTTTTTCAAAAAGAGAAAGAATAAACATTTTCTGACAACAAATGATGACTTTTAACTGGTTCTTTTACTGTTCTTTGTAATTTTGTATTTATTAAAGAATCCTGGAAAAAGTATCACAGGTTCCAACAAAATATTAAGCAGCACAACATTTTTTCAACGTTTTCAACACTGATAATAAATCACCATATTAAAATGATTTCTGAAGGATCATGTGACACTTAAGACTGGAGTAATGGTGCTGAAAATTCAGATTTGCATCACAGGAATAAATTACATTTTACATAGAAAACAGTCATTTTACACTGAAATAATATTTCACAATATTACTGTTTTTTCTGGATGTTGATCAAATAAATGCAGCCTTGATGAGCATAAGAAACTTCTTTCAAAAACATTAAAAATCATACTGATCCCAAACTTTTTAATGGCAGAGTAGATTATCTGCGTGATCTATACATACATACATACCATACATTACCAATAATAAGAGTAGTATGCAATAATAGCATTCTAAACGTAGCCCCTCATACACTCTTAGTCCACCAGAAAATTCTGTCTTTATTTACTCACCCCCATGTCATTCCAAACCCGAAGACTGCATTCATTGTAAGGAGAATAGTGTGAACATTCTGCCTAAAATCTCCTTTTATGTTCTGTGAAAGAAATAACGTGATGTTTGGAATGACATGAGGCTGAGTAAACGATGACAGGATTTACATTTTATGGCAAACCGACTCTTTAACAATCTTCCAAGTGCCCAACACCGTCCACTGTTTACATACCAGTCATACGCGCTTCCAGAGATAGGCAGAGCTGTTTATGGCATTAACAAAAGTCGTTTCCTGCCATTCCGTACCACTCCTAAAGATAGTGATAATACTCTTTTGAAGGGTAGGTGGGGTTGGGGGTGACTAACTAAATATCACTGGCTCTTCTTCATCTCTTTGTACCAAAAAATGTTGTTTTTCTTGACAAGTCCTTATAAAATGAATTGCTCATTATGCCATCCAAAGGTTCACCACTACTATTGCGATAGCGCTAATGAACGTCGCCTGCAGGGCAGTGCCACAAATAAACCCGCAATTAGGAGTCATTTTCACATACAACAAGCGCACTAATGACAGTGCCACCTCTGACGATTGACAGCATAACAGCATGAACTCCAGCACTGCATGAGGTTGGTTAAAATGCTAATATGAAACACATACAGTGATATGTTTCATAAGATGTTCTCGTTATTTACAAATTTGCTTTAGCCCTCATGTTATGTTCTATTTTGACACGAAAAGGGATTTTCATTTTCTTCACACAGGGTATAACAACTTTCCAAATATTTTTTAAATTTAAAAAAAAAGGCATTTCCAGTCAAAAATGACACATATGACTATATTAGTGACAAATATTGGATATAATCTTTTACACACTACCAGCCATTTTTAGATTTTTCATGTTTTTTAAAGAATTTTCTTCTGCTTACCAAGCCTGTATTTATTTGATTTAAAATACAGAAAAACAGTAATACTGTGAAATATTTTTACTATTTAAAATAACAGTTTTCTATTTGATTATATTTTAAAATGTAATTTATTTTTGTGATCAAAGCTACATTTTCAGCATCATTACTCCGGTTTTCAGTGTCACATGATCCTTCAGAAATCATTCTAATATGTTGATTTGCTGTTCAAGAAACCTTTATTAGTGTTGTTATTATCAATATTTCTTTGATGAATAGAAATATCCAAAGATCAGCAATTATCAGAAATAAAAAGTTTTTGTAACATTTTACACTATACCATTCAAAAACTTGGAGTCACTATAATTTTGGGAAAGAAATTCTAGAAATTAATACTTTTATTAGCAAGTATGCTTTAAATTGACCAAAAGTGAAGATAAAGACATGTTACAAAAAAATTATATTTCAGATACTTTTCCTCTGAACTTTCCATTCATCAAAGAAACCTGAAAAAATTCTACTCAGCAGTTTTCAACATAATAAATAATAATAATAATCATCATCATAAATGTTTTTTGAGCAGCAAATCAGCATATTAGAGTGATTTCTAAAGGATCACGTGACGCTGAAGACTGGAGTAATGATGGTAAAAATTCAGCTTTGAAATCACAGGAATAAATTACATTTTTAAATATATTAAAATAGAAAACAGTTATTTTAAATAGTAAAAAATATTTTGACATTTGACTGTTTTTGCTGTACTTTGGATCAAATAAATGCAGGCTTGGTGAGCAGAAGAGACTTCTTTAAATAACATTAAAAATCTTACTGTTCAAAAACTTTTGACTGGTAGTGTATATACTATATATACACATATATATATATATATATATATATAATTACTGTGTCTTATTTGTTTTAATTTGGATTTGCTTTGTAGTGAATATTTTATCATTTATGCTATTATATACAATATGATGACATGACTCAAGATATGCGATAAATTATAATTTCACATACTGACAGTATTTTAGAGCATCAGCCATTTACTATTGGTAATTGCAACAAACACAGTGAGAGTATAATTCCCGGCAGAAGCAATTAGCCAGATTACTCGAGTCATTAATTTTGCAGAGAACCTTCGCCCTCGAATTTCACAAATATGTATGTCAAACTGTGCAAATTGCTTGATGAAATTGGATGTAACAGGCAATCAACCAAATAAAAACAAACAGCAATGCTTGGCAGAACATAGCGAGACAAAAAATCTATCCATTCAAGAACCACAAGACCTCCAAATGCAGTTCCTCAAACTCAAAATATAGCAGTTCAGACACTGAAATACTGCACATATGTATTTGCTTGCAAAACCACAGTACTGGCACAATCGTACATATTAAGAGCCAAACGAGTTTTGGAGAGAAGTTGGTATCGGAGACTATGATGAATGAATGCAGTTTGTGATTGGCATACCTGATGCGTCCCAGTGCAGTCCTCCGGGGCTGGCTGCCAGGCGCCGCCGTTTCCTCACACTCACGCCACCTTGACAGGAGTCTCTGGTGGGCTTGGGCAGAGGAGTCGAGGTGGTCCGCAGGGGCGATGAGGACTGAGGGGAGGCTGAAACTGGCAGGAGTGGGGAGGGTGGCAATAGATGGGTTTTCCTCTCCTGGCACTGGCTCAGATGGATAGATTCGTTCTCCAGGGGCCTGAGGAACAAAAGAGATTTCATTTCTGCTGTCACTCCACTATAATTAGCTGTCATAGCGTGATGTTTTCATGATCACAATTGAGCTCCCCCGTACCGCACAGCGTGTCATACCAGCAGTGATAAACGCACGTTTTTTTCATACCAATCAATGGTAAGAAAATTACAGCTTTCAGTTGTATGACAGAAAAAGAAGGGAATTAAGTGTGTGGAAAATGTGTGAGAACAAAATGAGAGAATATTTTAAAGCATTATATTATAGACGTCAGGCTGTATAGACAATATTATGTGTGGATTTAATGCTTAGTTTGAGTCCACTGTGTTCTACACTGTAAAAAAAAAAAATCCTGTCATTTTTAGAGAAAAAAAACAGGCAGCTGTGGTTGCCAGAATAATTCTTTTAAAACAGCACAAAAATGTAAAATACTTACAGAACAACCTGTATATTTTACAGTTTAAAACTGTAATTTACAAAAATAAATAAATAAAACATTTTGTACCTTTAATATATACTGACAACCACTACAATACCACATGTAATACAAAATATTTTTTTGAGTTTCATACTGTAAATTATAAGATGACTTGTTCTTTTACCTCCAAAAGTGGAACATTTAATAGTATTTTACTGTAATGTTTTATACCTTTAATATATACTGACAACCACTATAACACTACATATAATATCAATTTTATTTTTGTTTTATATTGTAAATTATAAGATGCCTTTTTTAACCCCCAAAAGTGGAACATTTCATAGTATTTTGCTGTGAAATAATATATACTGACAACTACTACAATACTACATATATTAGCAAATTTTTTTAGAGTTTTATACTGTAAATTATAAGATTACTTGCTCTTTTTTTACCACCTAAAATGGAACATTTCATAGTATTTTACTGTATAATTTTTGCATCTTTAATATATACTGACAACCACTACAATACCACATAAAATACCTAATATTTTGTAGTTTTATACTGTAAATTATAAGATGACTTGTTCATTTTTACCTCCAAAAGTGGAGTATTTAATAGTATTTTACTGTAAAATTGTTGTACCTTTAATATATACTGACAACCATTGCAATACAACATATAATACCAATTTATTTTTTGTAAATTATAAGATGACTTGTTTTTTACCTCCAAAAATTTTACATTTAAAAGTATTTTAATGTAAAATCACATGAAATTTCCAATTTCCCCTGTATATAATAAGGGAACTTAGCAATAACCAATTAAGATATTTTTATCATAGCATTTTTAGAATCCTTTACACTTAAAATTACTAATTTTTTACAGTGTATACCTCAAAATGGATTTGAAAAAATAGATCTAAATTTAGAAAAATATATATTTTTCAATGCAGAGACAAATAGATATACAAATAAACAAACACCAATTTGACTAAAGACATCCCTTTTTTACAATACCTGGAATCAGGAAGGGTATAGCTTTGGCTTTTCCATGATCCTCTCTTGCAGGATCCAGATTTTTTTCTTCTAAACAAAAATTCAACAATCCGTTCCATTGCAAACATGATGCTCTCATAAACTTCTTCTCTTCATGTAAAACAAGTTATTAAAGATTTTCCATGTGATTCCGCACGAGCAATGAGCAGCATATTAAACTTGAATGCACCTGTAAGACCTAACGCCACAGTTTTTCCCCAGGACTTCCCGTAGCTAAAGCCTTTTCACAGTCAAACAACGTAATCGTTCTGGAATAAAGAGAAGGCCCCTAGTTAAAAAATAAAAAAAACAAAAACAGCAGCCCCACCGAGCGCTCAGCGTCCCGCATACATATTAAATTGCACCTTCAGCTAAAGTGCGCCAGCCGCGCACACAAAAGCCATATCAGTCTGTCAAGAGTCAAATGTAGCGTATATCTGATGGTAGACTTGGCTATGTTGCTTTTGTGAGACTTGATTAACTGTAGCGAGTTAGGAGAGCTTTCCAGTGAATGCTTTGTTTCCACTGAGAGATGTAATAACACCATCGCAGTATGAAACCCCGCTTTTTGTTTTTAATAAATGGTTCTGCTGCAGCTTATGAATGTAGCCTGATTACATGAAGTTCGATGGCAGTGTGTTTCTTTTTCCACCCCAGGCAGGATTAAAACAGTATTAACTGGTCTTAGTCATTGGATGCATTGCATTTTTGTTCTTACTTCGTAGCATACGGCTTTGGGTGCTTTGATGATTCAGTTGAGGGTTGAGAGTGCCGTATAAAAGGTAGCTGAGAAGGCATGATTGCTTTTGATTGGCTATTGAAATCCTGAGAGCCACACTGATTCTACATGTGGGAGGCTGGCTGGCACTACATGTGTAATTCTCTCTTCTCTGCACTGCTCCTAATTTCAATATACATTCAAAGCTGTCAAAAAAAACAAGCATGTTTAATAAGATTCTCAAAAGTAATCAAAGGTTGTTAAACATGGAGTGAAATGTTTGGCGAGAACTACGAGTAATTTGAATTCTTAACAAAATTACTACAATTTTTTTTTTTTTTTTTAATTAAGCTTCTGACAGGTCCCAACACTGACTTTAATGTGTAAATGATGACATCATGTGGTCACTGCAAAAATTGCAGACCAGCAACTGCACTAAGATAAACATAAAGACACTATTTTCTCAAAAGCTCCTAAGATGAGACATTATATGTAAATTAATTCAGCTACTGCATGTCTACTTAACACCTAAATAAGCAAAATGCAAATGTGAGCCAGAATTCACATTTGAACATGTGAGAAGAAAGATACCACAGACTAATTAACCTGCTTGTCAATAGTCAAACAGACAGTTTAGTGGTCATTACACAAAATCTGAATTGAGTATTCTAAAGCTGTGTAGTAATCAAAAAGAAAATAAAATGCATGGTTGCATGTCTATAAGAAAAAGCAAAACACTGCTTACCAAGCAAACAGCCCACACACACACACACACAAACGTGAGATTCCTGTTTAAATATGAAACTTGCCCTTAACTGAAACGCCTACTTGAAGAAAAGCAATCAAACTGGTCTGTAACAAAGAAACAGGAACTATCCAGACCATCCTTTAAAATTCTCTCACAAACATGTTACCTGGATTCTTTATCTGTGTCTCCAGTGCCATTCTCATGGGACGGTGGTGGCAAGGAGCAAACTGAGTCCCGGCTTCTGGGTAACAAAGTAGAGGGCATACACAGCCACGTCTCCAGATCGGAGAATTTAGAGTAGCTCAGCATTTCTAAAACACTGCAGTAAAGGAATACAAAGATATATCATGTTAGTTGTGCTTTTATATATGTATATGTACAGTTGAAGTCAAAAGTTTACATACACAATGCAGAATCTGCAAAATGTTAATTATTGTAGCAAAATAAGAGGGATCATACAAAATGCATGTTATTTTTTATTTAGTGGCAACACCTCCAAGATTAAGAACCAGGGGTGTAAACTTTTGAAAAGAATGAAGATATTACAGTTGTTGCAGTTTGAGTCCCTCAGTTGTCCTCAGTGTGAAAAGATGGTCTCAAAATCCTACAGTCATTATTGGAAAGGGTTCAAATACACAAAAATGCTGGAAAACCAAAGAATTTGTAGGACCTTAAGGATTTTTTCTGAAGAACAGCAGCCAGTTTAACTGTTCAGGACAAACATGGGACTCATGAACAACTATCATTAAACAAAAAAACACAGCTGTGGACCATTCAGGTAACAACACGGTATTAACAATCAAGTGTATGTAAACTTTCAAACGAGGTCATTTTTAAAAATTCAACTATTGCTTTTCTCGTGGACTATATGTAAACATATTTTATGTGAAATATCTTATTCAGGTCAGTACTAAATAAAAAATAACATGCATTTTGTATAATCCCTCTTATTTTGGTAAAATAATTAACATTTTGCATATTCTGCAAGGTGTATGTAAACTTTTGACTTTAACTGTATGTATGTATGTATGTTTGGAGCTTACCTGTCGTCTCCCATTCCTGGGATTTCATATTTGTTGCAACCACATGGCGTTCGTGAATCCTGTGAAGCCAGCAAGCACGTTTTTTCGGTCTCATAAGACATCTTGAGCCATTTCTGAGGAAAACAGAACAACCTGTTAGTGTACCGAAAGCGGATCAAGTCAGGTTTTCTTCTACAGCCACTAATGAATCCAAGTTACACAGCCAATCCACATGGCTAATGTTTTGGACCTGAGGTCACTCCTCGGCACAGATCCCTGCTGGTGGTGCCAAACAGAAGCAAGCCAATCAAGCCTGCCCACATTATTAATGCTCATCCAGTACATAATATCTGTCTCAGTGGCCTTTTACATTTAAGCAGATGTGAATTCTGTCCTGTCCTAATACGAAATTACATTTTATAAACAATATGAGATCATAAATGCAGAAAATATCTACTGCTCATAACAATGTTACCTTTCACATTTTGCTGTTTCATAATGAATTGTTTTATTGTTTACATTTCACTGAGCAGTCAAACCAAGCAGGTTCCATTGTGACAACTTACCCCATATGGTGTGACAGCATTTCCTTGTAAATGTTTAAATGAACTCAATCTTTTTTTCCTGGACAATAACGTTACATTTTTACACCCTATTGACTTTAATGTATGTTACTACACAGAAACTGACTTTTAAAAATAAACTATCAGCTAACCACCACAGAAATGCCTTTGAACGAATGAGCTTTAGCTGAGGTGTGGTTCCGAAATGAGCTTTAAAATCTCCTCAGCTTTTCCCATTACAACCCTGTTCATGTCCCACATGTATCCATCTTTAATTACTCCTCTTCCTTTCATATAACACCCCACCTACACTGCAAACAACTCCAGTTGCGATGTTACACTGTAAAGTTTCCAGATTTCCACGCCACGTGAAATGCAGACAGCTTGATTGAATACGAACACGGACTCGTTTGGAAAAGGAGGGAATGTACCTCTTTGTTCTCCGGCTCTGGGCTCAAGGAACCGCTGCGGATCCTCAGAACATCTGCATCCTCTTCCCGTAAAAACCTGAAACTGGACTCAAAACTTCCCGTTACGTGTCTTCCACTCAGGCGTACTGAAAACTCGCTGCGAGTGCATTTAGGAACAAAAAGCTAAAGATTTCTTCAAAACTCACCAAATATGATCCCTGTTCGCCATCAGGAAGTGAAGGAACCCTGTCATCTGCTCCGAAGATATTCACTTTTCATCTCTGTTCAATAACTCGAAACTATGTTCCGCGGAGTAAAGTTTTGATAGCTTATGTTTTGCTAACGACTGTAACGTTAAAACGTCGATATTCGTTGAAACCCGTCCTGTCCAGATTTTTTTGGTGCATGTCTGTGTGAGATAAGACAGGAAATATTTATGTAGTTATGCAGGAAAATGAGGGACTGCAATTATCTCACATAAACAGTTCTTCATCTTCATGTTGATGTAACCAAAGAACATCAGCTATTTCCACTAGACAAAACGATGACTAGCCTCAGTGATATAAACTATGCAATTTTTGTACCTTCATGAGAAATACGTAGTTAACATTGTTAATTCAACTATACACTTAAAAAGCTGTGCGTTATGTGGTAAAGTACATTTTAGGTCAAAACTATTATATGAAATACACTACCCTTCAAAAGTTTGGGGTCAGTACATTTTTATTGTTTCTTTTTTCTTTTTTTTCCTTTTTTTTTAAAGAAATTAATACTTTTATTCACCAAGGATGTATTAAGTTAATAATTAAAAGTTTATTAAAAGTTAATAATAAATAATTTACATTGTTATAAAATATTTATATTTTGAATAAACACTGTACTTTTTAAACTTGTTATTCATGAAAGAATCCTGAAAAAAAAAAATCACAGGTTCCAAAAAATATTTGGCAGCACAACTGCTGATATTATCCAACATTGATCATTCTAATAATAAATCTGCATATTAGAATGATTTCTGAAGGATCATGTGACACTTAAGACTGGAGTAACAGCTGATAAAAATTCAGCTTTTCATCACAGGAATAAATTCTATTTTAAAGTATGTTAAAATAAAAAACATTATTTTATATTGTAAAAACATTTTGCAATATTACTGTTTTTTTTCTATATTTTTAATCAAATAAATGCAGCCTTGATGAGCATAAGAGACTTCTTTAAAGACTATTACAAGTCTTACTGACCCCAAACTTTTGAACGGTAGTGCATATACCTGTTTTTTTAAAAGAAGTCTCTTCTGCTCATCATTTATTTGATCCAAAATACAGCAAAAGCAGTCTTTCTGTGAAATATTTTTGTATTTAAAATAACTGCTTTCTATTTGAATATATTTTAATATGTAATTTATTCCTGTGCTCAAAGCTAAATTCATTCAGGATCATTACTCCAGGCTTCAGTGTCACATGATCCTTCAGAAATCATTTAAATATGCTGATTTGCTGTTCAAGAAAAGTTTGTCAATATTTATCAATATTTAAAACAGTTGAGTATTTTTTTTAGGATTGTTTGATTAATAGAAAGATCCAAAGATCAACATTTAACTAAGATACGTTTAACTAATATATATATATTTATTTATTTAATTTGTTTTTTGTTTTTTTTTTGAAAGAAATTCTAGAGAAAGAAATTAATGCTTTTATTTATCAAGGATGCTTTAAATTTATCAAAAGTGATGATAAAGACATTCATAAAAAGAAGAAAGAAAATCAGAAAAGAAGTAAGAAATACGTTAGAAAATATTTCTATTTCAGATAAATGCTGTTCTTCTAAACTTTTATATTCATCTAAGAAACCTAAAAAAATCTACTCAGCTGTTTTCAACATAATAATAATAAATGTTTTTTGAGCAGCAAATCAGAATATTAGAATGATTTCTGAAGGATCATGTGATTGGAGTAATGATGCTAAAAATTCAGCTTTGAAATCACAGGAATAAATTACATTTTAAAATATATTCAAATAGAAAACAGTTATTTTAAATAGTACAAATATTTTGAAATTTTACTTTTTTGCTGTACTTTTAAATAAATGCAGGTGAGTGGAAGAAACTTATTTAACAAAGAAAAAAAAAACGTTAAATTCTTACTGTTCAAAAACTTTTGACTTGTAGTGTATAATTATCTATTATATATTTGTATCTTTTCTTTAAGATGTTTTATCTTCTATTTACAATTTGTGTCTTATCAGATAAGGTCAGCAGATATTTCACTTTTAGATAAAGATGGTGAGTTGATGCTTTCATACCAAGTCATGTGAATATGACACCCCTTTAAATATTTTCCCAGAAATTAGGCCTTTTTTTCCCTGTAAGACACTAAAACGACCACATGAGGGAGCTTTACCCGAAGCATATCTTCTGAGACTGCACATATTTCCTGACTAGCAGCTTTATGGATCCAGTTGAAGTCTTTTCAGCAGAAGTGCTAAGTTATTTTTCTGAGAAATGAGACCTTTGGTGAGTCTCTAACCTCCTTGATGCACTACACAGATCACAATTGCAGATGAGCAAGAGCCCAAGAACAGCACCCAGTTATGGGAGTGGGAATAAGATGAAAGAGGCAGAGAGCATTGCACATCTGTCTGTAATTGACGGCATGGCCAGGGAATCTAGGGGAGTGTGTGGCCTTGCAGCTGTGGTGCACAGATTTGTTTTCGTTCCTTGGATACTGTGGCACCCTGGTGGCCCAAAAACTGACCCACCACAGGAATGATTCCGTACGATTCAAATGGATACGTGCAGTCCGTATGTAGAGGGTTAAAAATCAAGGTAGCCTTTAAAAGAAGAGAAACATATTGAAGAAATACTTCATTTTAGTCTGGTTACCACTCCAGGGCACACATTCTTCGTCTCATGGTAAGTTTCTCCTTTAGTCTCTAAGTCTGTGAAGCTTTCTTCTTCGTTAAACTTGCTGCATGAATGTAGTGAACTACAAACTAATTTTAGGATAAAAAGATATTTTTGTAACTTTACCTGTTTTTTTATCTTTCAAATGTTTGGGCTTGATAAGAAGACTCTAACCAGGCTGCATTTATTTAGACAAAATACATTAAAAACAGTAATATTGTTAAATGTTGTTATAATTTAAAATAACTATTTTCCATTTTATTAATATATTTTTAAAAATATATTTCATTTCAAGGAGCAATTATTCCAGTCTTCAGTGTCACACAATCCTTTAGAAATTGCTCTAATATGTTGATTTGGTGCTGAAGTAGCTATTTTTTTATTATTATCATTACTATTATGTTGAAAAAAACATTTATTTGAAATATAGCTTTTTATACAGTAGTGTATTACATTTTTATTTCAACTCTGATAAAGTCTTTAAATAACCAGTTTACAAAACAAAGTGACTATAAACTATCATTTTTTTTCATTCTTAATTTCTTGTATTATAGTACATTTTTTAATCTCCTGGGGGAAACTGAGGCATTACAAAAATTAGTAGTTATAATATATCTTTGTTTTGTCTCAAGATGCACCAGTAATTTTTTTTTTCTAAAAAATATATTTTATATAATTTATAAAAATTACTTATATGATCTAATTTAACTATGGCCTAATTCTGGCTTAGTCTAAGCTATGTCTGTAAAAACTTGCAACTTTTTTTTGTCGCAATTCTGATATAAAATCTCAATTGCGGATTATAAAGTCCAGTTTTGAGGGAGGGGGTGGGGTGGGGGGGTTCAAGACTGATAGGCTATGTTCTCAGAATTGCGAGTTTAAGCTAAATCTAATCACTTTGACTTAAAAACTAGCAACTGCGTGTTATAAAGTCGGAATTGCAAGATATAAACTCGCAATTCTGAGAAAAAAAGAGTTTATATCTTGCAATTCTGACTTTACTAAGTCAGAATTGCGTTTACATCACGCAATTCTAAAATTGCGTTTACATCACGCAATTCTAAAAAAAAAATCAGTTTATATCTCGCAATTCTGACTTTGTAACTTGCAGTTCAGGTTTATATAATGTAATTCTGACTTAATTTTTAAGAATTGCACGTATATATGACGTAATTCTGACTTTAAAACTCACAGTTGCAAGTTTATATCACATAATTCTGACTTAATTTCTAAGAATTGCGAGTTTATATCTCACAATTCTGACTTTATAACTCGCAAATGTGAGTTTACATCACGCAATTCTGAGAAAAAAATCAGTTTATATCTCGCAATTCTGACTTTGTAACTTGCAGTTCAGGTTTATATAATGTAATTCTGACTTAATTTTTAAGAATTGCACGTATATATGACGTAATTCTGACTTTAAAACTCACAGTTGCAAGTTTATATCACATAATTCTGACTTAATTTCTAAGAATTGCGAGTTTATATCTCACAATTCTGACTTTATAACTCAGAATGTGAGTTTACATCACGCAATTCTGAGAAAAAAATCAGTTTATATCTCGCAATTCTGACTTTGTAACTTGCAGTTCGGGTTTATATAATGTAATTCTGACTTAATTTTTAAGAATTGCACGTTTATATGACGTAATTCTGACTTTAAAACTCACAGTTGCAAGTTTATATAATGTAATTCTGACTTAATTTCTAAGAATTGTGAGTTTATATCTCCCAATTCTGACTTTATACTCGTAGTTGGCAATTTATATCACATAATTGTGACAATTTCTCAGAATTGCGAGCTTATTTTTTAGAATTTCGAGTTTATATTTCGCAATTCTGACTTTATTACTCGCATCTTCTATTTTATATCACGCCATTCTAAAAGAAAAATCAAATTTGCGAGTTTATATCTCGCAGTTCTGACTTTATTTCTAAGAACTGCTAGTTCATATCTCGCAATTCTGACTTCATAATCTGCAGTTGCGAGTTAATTTCACGTAATTCTTACTTAATTTCTAAGAATTGTGAACTAATATCTCACAATTCCGACTTTATAACTCGCAACTGAGAGTTTATATCTAAGAGTTCTGATAAAAAAAAAACTAAGTATTGCGGGTTTGTATCTCACAGTTCTTAGAAATAAAGTCAGAAATGCGAGTTTGAATGCAATTCTGAGAAAAAGTCAGAATTGCTTCCATTCAATACAGCATCATACAGTACTGTAAACAATAACATAGAATAAAAAAATACATATACTCTGAAAAATGTATTTATTTACATACCTTTATTCAAAGCTAATCCAAAATGTTTTTTTTTTAAATTAAATGTGAATGTACATAGTGAATGACTGAGCAATAATTTTGCCAAAAAGACATGGATTGATGAATCAATGAATACATAAATAAATATAATAATTCACTTTTAATCTAAGGATTTGCAACTAAATATAATAACTTGCTTTTTATCTAAGGGTTTGCAACTGGTTTGCATTAAAAATTGGTTGTTATTTTTGGATCTTAGAAATGCTGCAACGAACTGAAGCCATTTCGGCATCACTGGTAAAGAGCAAGAGGAACCTGAAAGTAACCAAGCAAAAGTGAATTAAACATCCTAGCGACTTTTAGTGGACGATGAGCACTGATCATTCTGTACTGAAGGGTTCAGCCCTGGTTAATGGAGCAGAGCTGGCCACAGCCACTGGAGGAGCGGAGGGGTCCTGCTCTCGCTGTACTCTTCCATTTGGTGTTGTTTTCCTGATCATTGGCGTTGCAGTCACAGCGGTAGCTTACAGCTTCAACACCCACGGATCAACCATCTCCATTCTGGGACTTCTGCTCCTCATCAGCGGACTGTTGCTTCTGGGATTCAGTGCCGTATGCAGAAGATGTAGAAAGAGAAGAAAAATGGACAAAGCGTGGGAGAGTCAGACTGACCTGGTGGAAAGTTTGAGGAATAGTTTTGATTAAAAAAAGTTTGGAATTTGTAAAATGTATTCATTGAATTAATTTGTTATTATGATTCAGTTTATTAAAATACATTGTTTTCTAAATATTGCATTAAACATTGCATGAGTTTGTTGGGTTTTTTAGCAGTGTTTAGTTTCTAAAGAATCAGACTGACCCAGATCACATCTTTGCATAAAAAATAACCAGGTTTTGATTAAACTGTACAATTCGCATGACATACTTTAAGGTTAAAAAATCTGCTTTGAATGAAAATATTGGTGACTTCAAATCACATAAAAACCAGAGCAGTACGTTCATTCAGATTCTAAACAGATTATGCTCTGTGTCATGTATGCTTTGCATGCCCCCCATCTGTGACCTTCTTTTCAAGACCTCATTTATTCTTTTAGTCCATCTGGTACCTTTACACTATAATCCTTGTCAAACTATAAAACTTTGGGCAGGTGGTATGTGCTGGTGTTCACCGCACAGCTGTAACTGTAATAGATGCTGATGGACAGATCAAGACATGAATAGACAGATGTTGCAACCCAGATTAAATAAAGAAAATCACTCTACTTTGGCTTTCTCCTCCATTAACACAAACGTCAATGTGTATCCTTGGTTTACTTTTGGGTATACGACCAAATATCACATTTCAGTTTTATTTTTATAGTTGAGAAGTGTTAAAATGACTTATTTTTAAATATTGCTTAATTTTTTGGACACTTTCATAGTGTACTTTGGCCTAAAATTATAAATACACATATATATATATTTATAAAATCATACAATGTTATGAAATATACTAAAAATGCATAAATATGTTAAAAATATGATTCCTCCACACATAATCATAAATCTGTGTTTTGGCTTCAGTTATATCACCATTTATATCACCATGACATAATAACAAAAACCTTTATTTTTCTTTATGTTATGGCTATATTTAATGATCATCATTTTAAATATCAAAATATTTTATTATGATTAAACAAAAGGATTTTTCAAAAGTTTTTTATATAAATCCATTAAAACTTAATCTAGATAAAATGCTACAACATTTAAAATGGCTCCAAAAGCAGCTTTAAATCTGCTTTTTGGCTTCTGTTTTACGTCACAGTCCATTTATTATGACATAACAGCTATTTCTGAGTCATTTTTTTTAGTTTACACTAAGTCTGTCCCCGAACACACTTAGTATGCCTTATTTTATGGCAATATAAAATAATTAAATATAATTTAGTCCATATATAGTCATTTAACAGACACTGAAAATTCGAATTCTGAAAATTATGCTTTTAAAACTCGTATTATTACTCGTATTATGTATTAATATATATGAAAATAATGTAATAATGTCTCTAATGACTCTAATAATGACAAACAGCATGTTTTTTTTATAAATCCACATAAAATGCATCCAGACTTTTTTCTAAATGCCAAAAAATTATATATATATATATATATATATATATTCCATATATAGTCATTTAACAGACACTGAAAATTCGAATTCTGAAAATTATGCTTTTAAAACTCGTATTATGTATTACTCGTATTATGTATTAATATATATATATATATATATATATATATATCGTACTATGTTCAAACTAAAAAATGTTACCCATAAAAATAAATGCAAAATATTGGGGAGGGAGGAAAAAAATGCATATTATTTTTTTTTTTTTAATAAATCCATATAAAATGCATCCAGACTTTTTTCTAAATGCCAAAAAAAAACAAAAAATTTTTTTTTTAATGCTTTTAAAACTCGTATTATGTATTAATATATATATATATATATATATATATATAGTACTATATTCAAACTAAAAAATGTTACCCATAAAAATGAATGCAAAATATTGGGGAGGGAGGGAAAAAAATGCATATTACACGTTCCCAAAATACCACACACATTAAATTTGCTTTTTGGCTTGAGTGTTATGTCACGGTCCATTAATAATGACATAACTAAAAGTCGTGCATTACAAAATACTTAGTGAAATCCCACATTGACGTGCTGCTGGCAAAAAGACACGAGGTGGGACATGCTAAAAATTGTACTCCACCCATTCACCGCATAATTTGGCCAAATCCATCGCGCAATGTGCAGTTGGCAAAATTAAAATGGCAGCTTAAGCTATTAAAGTGAGCAGCTTTTAATCATTGGCTGCAGGAACTCAAGGTTGGTGGAATGGAAGGGGAGGGATTAAAGTCTTTGAACGGCAGAGCGAAATCTCCTCTCTGATCTCTGCACAGGGCCCTGCTGCTGTTCGCCGGGATATCCCTACTACTGCACGCTTTGCCGAAGAGCCCGACGGGAGTCCATGGTGCCCACATTTCTCTCAGAGCGCGGAGTCAGGGATGCAGCGTCGCCATGGGTCTCATGGAGTTTTACCTGGAGATTGATCCAGTCACTCTAAACCTCATCATCCTCATCGCCAGCTACGTCATCCTGCTTCTGGTCTTTCTTATTTCTTGCATTCTGTACGACTGCCGCGGCAAAGACCCTTCCAAGGAGTACGTTTCCGAGCCCCCGGCCCCTCAGCAGCAGTCTCCCATCCGGCTTGTGGTGATGCAAAACTCTCCGGCCTCGTCGCGTTATAACGAACAGAACAACACAGCTGCCTCCAACTTCGCGCCTCTGACCCCTGACATGCGTGAGAAGAGGAGCACGCTGGTCTGACACATCCACAGTCTGCTGATGATTGACTTTCTCTTGTTTTTCCCTTTTGGACACGTTCAGTCTTCTAGAAGTTAATAAATGTTACAATTTGAACCTAATTTGAGCTGAAACAGGTAAGATATCAAACCTTCTCACTGACCTGAATATATGACCCATTTATTTTTTATTTTTATTTTTATTTTTTGCTCTTTTATCTGTCCAAGCTGATGTTATTTATACAATTTCGATGGAAGATTTATAACGAGAAATTAAACAAATTGATACTTACTGACATTATACAGTATTGTTTGCAAAAACACACACACACACACACGTTTGTTTTTGTGAATTGTGGGGACTTTCCATTGACCTCTATAGATTTTATACTGACCAAACGATATTGTCTATCTCCTAACCCAACCCTAACCCTAAACCTAGCCCTCACAGAAAACATGTTTACATGGTTACACTTTCAGATAAACATCATTTACTATTTTTAATCATTTTTTAACATTGTGGGGACCGGCCTGGTCCCCACAATGTCAAAAATTTCAGGGTTTACTATCCTTGTGGGAACATTTGGTCCCCACAATGTAGCAAAAACAAGTACACACACACACACACACTCAAAAAGTCTTTATATAAATTTTAAAAGTTATTTTGTGATGAAATACTAATATTGTCAAACAGGATAATGTTTTTTATAAATTCATAAAAATACATCTAGAATTTTACCATAATGACGAAAAACTAATTTAAATAAACTATTTATTTTAATAATTATATATATATATATATATATATATATATATATATTACAGTATATTAAAATATTATTTCAATATTATGTATTATTTTACGTTTTCACAGACATATTCCTTTTCTAGGTAGAGAAAATGACGACATGATAAATTCTTTAGTATTGATGGCCATTAACAGGAAGAAGGCATTTGGTAGCACAGGGATTAACTGCAGCAACATCAAGTGTCTGTACTATTGCGTCATCATCCAAATAAACATACAAACCAAAATGGCCGTAGTGACCGTAATGTTTTACGCACTATGGTCTTTATCCAGATAAGATGGTTATATAAATACAATATTGTGTAAAATTTGATTCAACTTACTTAAATGGTAAAATGCAAAAGAAGAGGAGTTCTTATGGTCATTTTGAATTCATTTCTCTTCGGTTAGTCAAATGTTGCAACTTTTAGCTGGCATGATTTTGATTTAATACTAGAGCAGGACTGACTACACTTAAATAACCACTCAATACACATTATTTTACATACACTTTTGTGTGGACATAGATGCTTCAAATCACTTTTTGTTGGTTTGAATGTCTTGTTGGTTAGAATTTATATTTCTAATCAGACTTGAGTATTTTTTGTTGCATGTGTCTATGGAAGTTTATTTCCGCCACAGAATTTATATCTCAAAAGTCAGAATTCTGAGAGGTTGCAAGAGACTTGCAATCTTTATTTTTTTCCTTGGAATTCTGAGATTGTATCTCACAATTCTGACTTTTTTCTTTAATCTAACTCAGAATTCAGATAGAAAAAATTATGAATTCCGAGATGCAGACTTAGAATTCTGAGGAAAAAAGACATCAAAATTCTGAGAGGTAAACTTGCCATTTTTTTACGTTTTCCAATTAATTCAGAGTTTTCATCTCACAATTCTGACTTGTTTTCTTTAATCTAAGTCAGAATTCTGATAAAAAAAGACAGAATTCCAATAACAAATCTCAAAAATCTGAGGTAAACTTGCAATTTTTTACTTTTTTTTCTCTGAATTCTGAGTTTATATTTCACAATTCTGACTTTTTTCTTTAATCTAACTCGGAATTCAGAGAAAAAAGTCAGAATTCCAAGATGCAAGTTCAGAATTCTGAGGAAAAAAGACAGAGTTCCAAGAACAAACATCAAAATTCTGAGAGGTAAACTTGCCATTTTTACTTTTTCCAATGAATTCAGAGTTTTCAATTCACAATTCTGACTTGTTTTCTTTAATCTAACTCAGAATTCTGAGGAAAAAAAGACAGAATTCCAAGAACAAATGTCAAAAATCTGAGGTAAACTTGCAATTTTTACTTTTTTTTGAGTTTATATCTAACAATTCTGACTTTTTTCTTTCATCTAACTCAGAATTCAGAGAAAAAAGCCAGAATTCCGAGATGAAAATTCAGAATTCTGAGGAAAAAAGACAATTCCGAGAACAAACATCAAAATTCTGAGGTAAACTTGCCATTTTTTACTTTTTTTTCTCTGAATTCTGAGTTTATATCTTACAATTCTGACTTTTTTCTTTAATCTAACTCAGAATTCAGATGGAAAAAAGTCATTCCAAGATGCAAACTCCAAGAACAAACATCAAAATTCTGAGATGTAAATTTGCCTTTTTTTTTTTCTCACAATTGTGTTTTATTTCCTTTATTCTAACTCGGAAATCTCAAAAAATCTCAAAAAAGTCAGACTTCCAAGATGCAAATTCAAAAGTCAGAGGACAAAAATCTAAATTCTGAGATATACATTTGAAATGTTTTTTTTTCCTCAGAATTCTGAGTATATATCTCACAATACGTATAAGTGTATCTGAAATATTTTGATTTCAATAAATTTGCTGTAAGCTAATGTATAAACATTGATAAATTAATAAATAGCAATTTAAAAGCATTAGAAAGCAAGTAAATACTGTCTATGTCTATAAAACATCTGTCTTAATGTATAATAAAGAAGTTGCCAGATTTGAATAATGACCAGTGCTATTTTTTCCCCTCCGGTAATAGTTTTATGATTAAATAAACCATTAAAGATAACCAAATTAACCATTAAAGTTATTTTTAAATTAAAATTAGTCTATATTTGTTTAGTACATTCTGTTAAATATACAGTTTTAGCACATCTACCATTGTTGATATTAATCTGGGCTGTTTATGTGCATTATTGCTGACATTACGGTACCATAATATGAATTCTTGCTAATAACCTTTTGGTTTCTGCCGGACATTTTTGCCTATAACTATAATTTTACCGTAACATAAAGAAACAAATATCACATGAAACATCAAACTTTTTTGTGGTCAGGTCTCAAATTACATTTCTATAAATCTACATATTTTTTGCAATTTGTTGTTCTTTTGAGCTCCTTTTAGAACCTGTTTAAAGAGACAGTGTTCGCTATTAGAATTACGTAACACGACCCTCTGACATTCATTGATAATACACCAAATCGCATTTGCCACTGCAGGCGCAGTCGATAAAACAGTCTTTAATGTTCTCTTCTCTTTTCTGTTTCAGAGCATCCATCTGCATTCATTAGTTTATTGTGGACAATTTCATCATGGAAATGGAGTTATTTTATCCTCTGGACACTGGATAGAAGCCAGTGGAAGACACATGTGCATGCCTGAACAGAGCAAATGTCTGGGCACGTGTACAGTCATAATGTTAGCTGCTGTAGAAATGACGTGATTATGCAGGTTTGTCAAAAGCATGAATGCTGCCCATGTAGTGTACGACGCTAAGTACATCACTTGTACATTTTGAATGTGTTCATTGTGAAGTTTGAATGTGTGTGTTTGTAAAATGTGTAAACATATAGGTATATTATAAAGAATACATTTAGAATAATGTAATATTGTCTCATAGTTAAACAATATATAGAAAATTCTAATTCAGTCAACGTTGAGGAAACCACTTGGCTAAATGCAATTGTTATCAGATGTAAAACATCTATATTTATGCATTGCATTTTTGCTTTTTTCCAAAGCAACTTACTTTGCATTCTATGTATATATTTTGATAGTAGGCTTTATGTGTTCCCCAGGAATCAAACTTATGACATTGATGTCACTAGCGCTATGCCGTTGAGCAGTCAAGCTACATCATCTAAAATGCAATCTATTTATGAAGTACAATGATAGATGTTTTTTTGTGTTAAATATATTACGATTTTTTCAGCAAATAGATTTTGTTTGACAATCAAGTGGTAAAAAAGTAATGAGATTTGATTCCTGTTCTCACTAATATTACATTCAGAGAGCTGTATTCTCAACAGTTAATTGCTGAATAAAAGCAAATTAATTTTTCTAATCAGACCTGAGCATTTTTTGTTGCCCGTGGAAGCTATTTCTGCCACAGACTAAAAAAAAAGTAATTGTGACTTTATATCTCAAAATTCAGACTCAGAATTCCAAGAAAAAACGTTTACATCTCACATTCTGAGTTAAAGAAAAAAAGTCAGACTTCCAAGATCCAAACCCTGAATTCTGAGGAAAAAAGACAGAATTCTCATGTGAGTTTGCATCTCACAATTCCGACTTTTTTCTTTAATCTAACTCAGAATTCAGAGAAAAAAGTCAGAATTTTGAGATGCAAACTTAGAATTTTGAGAAAAAAGACATAATTCCAAGGGCAAACATCAAAATTCTGAGATGATATATTGCAATTTTTACTTTTTGCTGAGAATTCTAAATTTACATCTTGCAATTCTGACTCTCTTGCTTATTCTAACTCGGGAATACTGAGAAAAAAACTCAGAATTCTCATGTGAGTTTGCAAAAAAGACAGAATTCCAAAAACAAACTTCAAATTTCTGAGATGTAAATTTGCAATTTTCACTTTTTTCCCATGAGAATTCCGAATTTACATCTTGCAATTCTGACTTTCTTGCTTTATTCTAACTCAGAATACGGAGGGAAAAAGTCAGAATTCCAAGATGCAAACTGAAAATTCCAGAGAAAGAATTCCAAAAACAAACTTCAAATTTCTGAGATGTAAATTTGCAATTTTTACTTTTTTTCCCATGAGAATTCCGAATTTACATCTTGCAATTCTGACTTTCTTGCTCTATTCTAATTCAGAATACGGAGGGAAAAAACTTAATTCTGAGATGCAAACTCAGAATTCGAAGGATAAAAGACATAATTTCAAAAACAAACATAGATTTGCAATTTTTACTTTTTTTTTTCTTTCAGAATTCCAGATTTACATCTCGCAATTCTGACTTCTTTATTCTAACTTGGAATTCTGAGAAAAAAAGCTTAAATTCCAAGCTGCAAACACAGAATTCTGAGGAAAAAAAAAATTCTGAAATGTAAATTTGTGATTTTTATTTGGAATTTGGAATTTACTCTGAAACATTTTTCTCAGAATTCCAAGTTAGAATAAAAGAAAAAGACAGAATTGTTCTTGGAATTCTGTCTTTTTTCTTTTTTTCGAATTCTGAGTTTGCATCTCAGAATTCTGACTTTTTTTCTCTTCTGTCTTTTTTTTCTCAGAATTCTGAATTTACATCTCACAATTCTGACGTTTTTTTTCTAACTCGGAATTCTGAGAAAAAAAGTCAAATTCCAAGATGCAAACCCAAAAATCAGAGGGGGGGAAAAATCTGGGATGTCAATTTGCAATTTGGACATTTTTTCCCTCAGAATTCTGAGTTTACATCTTCTAACCAATTTCTGGCCATTCTGAATTTACAGTCACAGCTGACAATTTGCAACTGCGCAGTTTTGCAGTTTTGAGTTGATATCTCATAACTCAGACTTTTCTTCTCAGAATTGCGAGATAAAAAGTCACAATTACCTTTTTTATTATTTTATTCCATGACGAAAACAAGCTTCCATATGTATCAGCATGGTAAGAGCTGTGCTAAAAACCAACTGCTCCTGAATATGAGTAAATCTTGAATCATTTTAATAATTCCTAACTGAATTCACAGAGAAAACAGGTCTACATACCAATCGCACGTGGCTAAAACTGAACACTGGCCCTCAATTGATCAGGGTCATATATCCTCTGTTGGCCTGGAGTTGGAGAGGGCAAGCTAGGGTATGGACAGTGTAGGATGAGGATGCGACCAGTGTAAGGTTTGTAATTCCTGTTGCCTGGACTTTCTTTCAGATGGATTGCAGCCAGGCTGAACGCAGGCTGGGATTAATGTTAGATCCCAATCTGCTCCCTCTGCATTTACAAATGGCTTTATATAACTCCTAGTCTATTTGATAAATGCTACATAATCCCACAGGAAGTCATCTGTGTTTGTCTGGAGTAAGAGGTCATTTAGGCCACACCCAGAAGCAGCACGTACTGGAGGTCTGCTATGAACACGTCACTGCAGGAATGTAGTGACCGTCATGCTGTTGACAGAAAGCCCATTTTACAACATGCCAAAGCTTTAGACAGAGAGTGCATGACCGCTTGCATGCATGTCAAAGGGATGTACTGCTTAACAGAGTATTTTCTGGAATTAATGGCTATAGTTTCTATATATGGCCTACTTTGTGTATTATTATTACATCTTATATCAGAATCAGAAAGAGCTTTATTGCCATGTATGTTTGCGCATACAAGAAATTTGTTTTAGTGTCATTAGCTTCCAGTACTCAGAGACAGTACAGACATACAACAGCATACAGACAATAAAAATAAGATGAGAATAAAATACACACACACACACACACACATATATATATATATATATGAACTTGCAGTATTCTTATATTATGTACATAAAATAATAATGTAATATTTATTATATTTAATATGTAAAAAATAATTTCTGAAAAATTAATTTATGTAAATTTATGATTATTATTCTCATTAATAAAATCTAAAATTTCTAAAATTATTATTTTAAATTATAAAATAATAATTACAACAGTAATAATGATAATTATAGCACGTACATATTTAATATATTCTTAAATTTTATATATATATACATATATATATATATTTATTTTTTTTTTTTTACAAATTTTTAATATATAGTATTATTAGCAATAAAGTAACACTTATGATGTAAACATTTTAATTACATAATTATATTATAAATTTCACTTATTATCATTTTCATTCATATTATTTCATTGCATATTCTAAGGTATATGTAATATTATTATTTCATATATTTCAAAACAACTTGTGAATATATGTATTATTAATAGTAAAATAATAATTATAACATCTAAACCTTTTAAATCATATATGCATATATCTTATACATATATATGGGTGTGTGTGGGTGGGTGTTCTGAATATATATTAATAAGTAAAATAATTTTAAACATCTAAACATTTAAATTATTTAATATAATATAATATAAAAAATATTAATTATTTCATTCTTTAATATATATTATTTCTATTTTTTATTTAATTGTATATATATTTTAAACAAATTTGGAATATACTGTATATTATTATTAATAGTAAAATAATAATTATAACATAAATACTTAAACTATATTATATTATAAATTATATATTTATAATTATATAATATAATTACATATAAATATAATTTAATGTTTAGATGTTATAATTATTATTTTACTATTATTAATAAAAATATAATTAAATAATGCATTTAGTTAAAAATGTAAAATATTATGTTAATATTATTATTTCCTTATTTATATACATATATAAGAAAGTCATTGCACATGTTCTGTTTTTTTTTTTTCTCTCCATATATACCTAAGAGGAGAGGCAGCAATATCAAATAATCATTTTCAAATATATCTCCAATGCTATTACATCTGTTGTTGATGATGATATTGATGACGCCAGTCATGATGAACCCGTCCATAAAGAGCAGTAAGAATATTTTGTAACCCAAATGACGGAAAATTGACAACAAACATTCATTTTTGGATACACAGTGATCTCTAGCGGTACATTTGAGAATAACATCTACATTGTTCAATCCTCAGTATTAAATCACAAGACGTTTCTTGCATTTATTTGGCCCTTAACAAACCAACAAATCTTGCCTTTGTGAATCTTGAAAGAAAGACTTCAAATATTTATAATATAACATTCATATTTCACTCATTAAACGCCACATCACCAAAAGTCAGCTTTTCAAAAGCGTTTTATTTTCCAAGAGCAATGAAACAGGAAAAGGGAACAAAAAGGACCACAACAGACAACATATTGCAAATATTGAAGTCAAATAATCATCTGAAGAAAGAATGTTAAAATTTAAACATGCTGTATTTGAATATATTTAATATAAAAGACATCATTTGCTGAAATATACAACGATTGACAACATTCCATATGGCCAAGCATTCGTTTACCAAATTTGGCAAATAATACCATATTTCATGATTGTACATCACAAGCAATACATGAAAGGTATCGACAATATAATTTAACAACAAAAAAAAAAAGAAGTAAACATGAAAAAAAGTTTCGATATTAATGCACAATACTAAAGTGCCTGTAGAAGAATAGGAAAAGAAACTACAATCGCATGTAAAGTTCGAGATACTAAATATCTTGTGTTAATGCCCATATACTGTACATGTTCAATCTAGAATTTAGAACTTTTCCATAAAGTTTGATGTCTAGAAATATACAGCATACATCAAATTACATAGATATATATTCAGAAATCCATATGAAAATACTGTACAAAAACAAGAATTTGTAAAAACATTTAATTGCAATATGACAATATAACCTTATTGTATTCATATCATTTGGTCCGTAATAAAAAGACATAAAATACACCACACTACATTCATTTCACAACTGACCAACAAAAGGCAACACGTTGCCTCTTTGTATTAGCAATAAGGGCATTGAGACCTTGTTCAGTATGCTTTCCTTGATCACAGTTTGAACTCAAAAGCAGAATAAATGACGCTCTGTGCTGAATCTGATGGAATTATTGCCACAGGCAGTTCTACCTAAACTAAATTAGCTTTCCAGGTTTTAAAAGGATTGGGTGTGGACTTTTTAAATCAGCATCAGTGTTGGGGAAAGTAACTTTTAAAAGTAACGCATTACAATTTTGCGTTACTCAGTTACTTTTTATGGAAAGTAATGCGTTACGTTACTTTTGCGTTACTTTAAATCTGGGCAGGGCTTGCTTCTTTGTTTTCAATATAAAACAATTCTAATGTAAAAGCCCTTTTACACCAAAAGCGAACCTCAGGCTGAAAGAAAAGTAGCTATATATATAAAAAAGCACAAATGTTAATTTATCTAAAGTAATTTTTGCTTATTAGTATGGTTGAATTGCATCATCTAAGTTCAGCAGCAAAGACACTGGTTAATAAAATGGGATTAAATACATAAAGGATATTTGTTTAATTTAACATATTTAATTATTGCAGGGTTGCGTCATATTTTGAGTTTTAGTCTAGAATACAGTAACATCATGTTTACTCCCAATTTCCAGACAGGAGACTTGTCAATCAATAAATGGGGGGAAAAAGTAACTGGCGTTACCTTTTTAAAAAAGTAAGTCTTTTCTTAGAAAGTAAAAAGTAATGCGTTACTTTACTCGCGTTACTTGTAATGCGTTACCCCCAACACTGATCAGCATAAACATCTTTCATAAACACTGAAAGTCAATAAAGGGTTACTCCACCCCAAAAATGAAGATTGTGTCATTAACCACTTACCCCCATGGCATTCCAAACCCGTAAAAGCTGCTTCTTCGAAACACAATTTAAGATATTTTGGAGGAAAACCTGGAGGTTTGTTACTGTCCCATTGACTGCAAGTGGTTCAGTGGTTCAACCATAAGTTTACGAAGCTACTTTTTGCGTCCAACGGATACTCTCCAAAATGACGCTACGGTGACACGGAGGAGACGAATTGTTGAATAAAGTCGTTATTTTTGTTTTCTTTGCGTACAAAAAGTATTCTCGTATGTTCGTAAAATTATGGTTAAACCACTAATGGCAGATGGACTATTTTGACGACGCTTTCATACTTTTCTGGGCCTCGATAGTGTTATTTAACGTTACTTGGCAATCAATTGGACAGTCACAAACCTCCCGGTTTTCATCCCAAATATCTTAAATTGTTTTTGAAGACGAGCGAAGCTTTTACGGGTTTGGAACGACATGAGGGTAAGTGATTAATGACAAAACTTTCATTTTGGGGTGGAGTAACCCTTTAACCACACCAAACAAACAACTAATGCTTTATAATAAAATAACAGCCAATTTTAATCACGCTCCACGTGGCTCCATTTCATTACACTTTGGAACATAAGCAACTCGATTGTCTGTTTTCTAATACAGATATTTAGTAAATATAGATTGTATGAATTCAAACTCTCAAATCTTGCTACATTCTGTTCTGTCTGTGAGAATAATGTCTTTATTCTGCAGCCTGAAGCAGCTATGCACACGTACCCCTCTCATACACAATGGGTGAACAGCAGATTCACTAGCTCAGATTTGACAAATCAAGGCGTAAAACGTTTGTGGACAAATGCTACGACACAGTAAAAGTAAAAGTAACACGATCCGCAAACAACGGCTTTGTTTGCAATAACAAATAGAGAAAAAGAGTGGGTAGATCTCTAAAAACACGTCTGAAATCTCACAATGAAACGTTTCTGCCTTCTAAGGTGCCAAGAACAGACTGAGGTGAGGCTGGCTGGAAAACAGGCCCAGCGGACTTTAACCCAAGAGTATTGTCCTTCGAATTTCAAGGGGGATGTTGAGGAGCACCCGGGTGGTCTCACAGTGGGCCGTGTTGAGCTTCGTACTTGGTTAAGACGTTTTTACACCGCCCCAGCTCTCTTCGTAGCTCGGCAACTTCCTGTCGGAGAGCCGCGTTTTCTTTCTCCAGGAAACCAGCCCGGATGGCAATCTGATTCTCCTTTAGGCGCCGGGCGTCCCGTGACCTCTTGGCAGCCATGTTGTTCTTTCTTCGCCGTGCCCAGTATTTTTCATCCTGCTCAAAATATGCAGAATAAAAGGGTGGGGAAGAGATGGGAGCGCCTAGTTACATTATGTTAAGATTGCTCAGATTATGTTATGTTTTTAATGGCTATGTTAACCCTATAAAGCCCGCTGTATTATATGAAGCACAAAAAGCCTGTAAATGATCAAAATGATTACAGTTTAGCTAAAAAAAGTTTTACTACTACAAAATTTCATGATTAATTTAATGCAGGGGTGCCCAAACTCGTTTCTTGAGGGCCGTTGTCCTGCAGCGTTTAGCTCCAACCCCAATTAAACACACCTGAACCAGCTAATCAAGCTCTTAATAGGCATTCTAGAAACATCCAGGCAGGTGTGTTGAGTAAAACTGGAGGTAAACTTTGCAGGACACCGGCCCTCCCGGACAGAGTTTGGTCACACCTGATTTAATGTGTTGCTAGCAATTTCTAAATTTAAAACTGTTTGTACACCATTTTCTTTCAGCGTGGTACTTTTTTTTTTTTTTTAATAAATGTAAGAATACATTTTATATTCTAGTATATCAAGATGAAAACTCTGGACTTTTACCTGATTATCCATACAACTTTTATTTTATTTATTTATTTATTTATTTTTATTTATTTATTAATGTTTTTGCTGTGAAATCTAATGATTTTTTTGGTAATAAATTTAAGAATACATTTTATATTCTAGTATGTCAAGATGAAAACTTGCTGGATATACATTTAGATTTTATATTTTAGTTATACACAAATATATATATATATTTTTTTTTTGTGAAATCTATAAATTTAAAAAAAAAAAACGTAAAAATACATTTTAGATTCTAGTATGTCAAGATGAAAACTTACTGGACTTTTACTTGTTTTTATTTATTTTATTTTTTTTTTTTTCTGTAGAAATCTATAGATTTATTTTGTTGTTAATAAATGTAAAAATACTTTTATATTCTGGTATGTCAAGATGAAAACTTGCTGGATATACATTTACATTGTATATTTTACATATACATTTACTTTTTTTCTTGCTGTGAAATCTATAGATTTTTTTTTTTTTTAAATAGATGTAAAAATACATTTTAGATTCTAGTATGTCAAGATGAAAACTTACTGGACTTTTACTTAATGATCCATAATGTTTTATTTATTTATTTATTTATTTTACTGATTTGATTTTTTTTTCTATAGAAATCTATAGATTTTTTTTGTTGTTAATAAATGTAAAAATACTTTTATATTCTAGTATGTCGAGATGAAAATGATCTATTACTTAATTATTCTATTTATTTATTTATTTTTGCTGTGAAATCTATAGATTTTTTTTTTTTATAAATGTAAAAACATTTTAAATTCTAGTATGTCAAGATAAAAACTGTTTTGTAATACATGTAAGAATACATTTTATATTCTAGCATGCCAAGATGAAAACTAACAGGACTTTTACTTGTTTATCCACACATCTTTTTTATATTATTTTATTATTTTATTTGTTTATTTGATTTATTTTTTGCTGTGAAATCTATGGATTTTTTTTTAACAAATGTAAAAATATACTTTTACTTGATTATTCCTTTTTTTTTTTGGCTGTGAAATCTAATGATTTTTTGTTGTTGTTAATAAATGTAAAAATACATTTCATATTCTAGTATGTCAAGATGAAATCTTACTGGACTTTTTCTTTCTTTCTTTCTTTCTTTCTTTCTTTCTTTTTTCATCTTAAAGTGTATCAAATATGACACATCAGGCTTTTGAGGAAAGCTTTTTGAGGGCCTCCGACTAAAAACCATAAAAGCCTGACATATCAAATATGATGTCTACCAAAAAAACACTTTTTTGGATTTTGTATAAAGCTTCCATTAACAGCGCCAAAAAAAAGGTTGGCTATTGTTTCATATGTCAGGCCTTACAGGGTTAAAAGTTTCTACACATCTAATTTAGATAACAAGAACACATGATTACAAGAAATTATCCCACACTTATTTATGACTGACAGGCCAAGCACGAGAGAAAACAACCCTCATTGCCATGACAAGTTTTCTCACGCATTTGCTGCCGTGCAATCAGCTTTGAGCAATTTACTATTCTGCAAAGCTGGGTAGGGATCCACTTTTATATGAACAAATTAAAAACGGCAAATCCTTTAATCCTAAACCCAGCAGAACTGGAAGGATACCAGGAAAAACGGAAGATCACGTGGGCCAGGCCGCCGAAGGATGAATGAACGGACATAAGCTTCTTAGCAAGAGCCTGTTGCCCAGCTGGTCAATAGTGAAACGGGTGAAACGAATGAAAAGGGTGACCAAACAAACTAGACCCAAATTACCTTCAAATCATCAGGAATGAAGATTTTGCGTGCTTTCTTGATCATAGGCTGAGGTTTTAACTCCTCTTCGGAGAATTTGCGCTTGCGTGGGTCGAAAACCTCCTGGCCCGGCACGCTGGATAGAGCGAGGTCTGCCGGATCGGGCTCGTAGCTCACTGGTATCTGAATGGCCTCTGGGTCTACTGGACTTGGCGTGTTACGTGATGTAGGCAAAACTGTGAGAAGAAATAAAATCTATTCACTGCTGAATCCATGGTGGAAGTGTAATTCAGTATTGTAACAGACGGTGAAATAGCTGTCATGAGCATTTCATTCCACTAGGTGGTGCACAAGACCTTAATAAACAATGTGCAGATCAAAAGCTCCTTTTCTTTACATTTGTGCATACATTTCATGTTAAGATTAGATAAATTAAGATAAATATAAGATGCAAGATGAAAACTTACTAGAGATTTACTTGATTACCTATCCATACATTTTTTTTTTTTTATCCTGTGCATATTTTAGCAGAAATGTATTAATTAATTAATTTTGTTGCTCTAATCAATTAAAAAAAATATTATTTTACCATTTTAATTTTGTTTCATTGTAAAATTACATATTTAATATGATAAATTAATAAAACTGATTTAAAAATTAGTTTTAAAGACCTAACTAAACAAGAGGTCAACAGTTTTCCAGATACAAAATCCACAATTCCAACACTTCATATAGTTTTCCATAAACTATGATTGGACGTTGCCAAATGCTCAGACTAGGAAAACAGTTGTCGGTTTGCCATTTTTAGTCAGAGGAAAATAACATCATAGTCTAGGCTTGAGTTTTCCATTCACAATTGAACTCTAAGGCTTGGGTGGGAAAATTGAACAGTTTTTACGCTTGACTACTTATTTTATATATATATATATATATATATATATATACATACGTCAGAAAAAACATCTGCAATGCAGAATTTTTTCAAAACTTTTTTTCCCTCAAAATACAACATTGTATAGTCTTGCTTGTCATCAGACAAGCACCCAGAAATTAAAACAGTGCATATTATTACCTTTTTTATTTTAAAGTACAACAAATAATATGCCAACCATACAGAGGAAAGCTACACCCCAAACTTTGCTTACCATTTACCACGCATGCACTCTCATATTTAGATAGTAACATCTGACCCAGCTTGATGTCTTTTCCACGGCTTCTTTTTTTATCTATGGAGTGATATGGGCAATAGCTGGGTCTAGAAGTGACACTATAGGACACAGAAGCTGTTATACCTGGTGTTCTGCCCGGGCTGTGGAGGCAGTTCTGAGGAACCATGCCCGTATGGATGGAGGTGATGGCCCGGCTGCTGAGGTCCATGACTGAGATGGGGCCCTGAGGCATTGAAGCTTGCTGCTGCTGCTGCTGCTGTTGTTGCTGCTGCTGGTGATGGAGGCTTTGGTCGTGTTGTGCGGGACTAGAGGGGATGCCATTTTCAGAGAGAAACTCCTCAAGGTCCATATACTCCAACTGAAAGTTGTCTCCATCATAAGACAATGTTTTATCCCAAAGCGTTGGCCCTAAGAAAGCTGATTGAGGAGCGTTTCCTTCATCTTCCAGCTTTTTCACCTTCTCTCTCTCCTTCCCGTAGCCTGAAAGAATATTAGAAGTAGTTACACATCAATTTCGAATCCATTTTTTTACATTTTTCTTATCTGCTACTTCAGCTATGCATGTAAAAAAATCTTTTTTACTTTTGCAATTTAACTTACTTTTAAAAGTTTTTAGTTTCAACACAAATGTCTCCATTGTTAATATTCAAATTGGTCAAAAAGTCAACTAAAATTATGTTTATTGGTTTAGGTTTTATTTATTCACTCTGTAGTGAATTTTAAGTTAAACTTACATTTTTGTTCAAACAAAATTGTGTTTTACTGATTTAAAAGACTGTATTTAATAGCATTATAAAACGAAGCCATCATTTTATGCGTTTTTTAAAATATTATTCACAACAGTTGTAATCTCACTTATGTTACTCTATGTAAAGTGTTTTTTCTTCACGAATGAGACACTTATATTAATAAACAACACATAAAAAGAGTTAAATAAATCTTCAAAACAGCAAAAACACTGCTATTTATTCTGGAAATCACAGGAGGAATCATATGACAGTTGTTTACAGTAAAACTACCAAGAAAATTATTATTCTCCACACGCTGGAATAACAAAGTGAAAGCTTTGTTCACCTTCATCTTGGTGCAAAGGTAGTTTCAGAGGTTTTTCCAGGAGCGCCTTCAAAACGCCGTTAGTTTGCGGAGGTAGGAAAGCTGGATTCATTGTGAGCTGTCTGGACATAATGTCTCTTATTCCGTGCAAAAATTCTTTTCAAAAACTGAACTGAAATGAAAGGCTATGTAGAACAGCGTTCATTCGTCTGTTAACGACAAGTAAGTAAGAACCTGCTCTACAGCACCGGCATACGCGGCTTGAAGTGCGTGAGAGTATGTGTGTGTGTGTGTGTGTAAGAAATGTGATGATCATGACCATGTGTCAAGACTGAGGCATGTGACGTCAAACAGTCAGAGGCGGGGCTGGATGAACACTTTCGCTCCACTCGCTAGCGGTTTAGAGACTGTGTTGCCATATCCTCCAATTGTAATTATATTTTCCACACTGCTTTGGGGAAAAAAAAGTCTGCTAAATTAATAAATGTAAAATGTATTTTTTATAAAGAGAATGTGGAGAATATTTTTAAATTTTAAATTTTTAGGGCCAAAGTTAATGCAGAATAGGTTTGTAAAGCAAAATATCTATAAGATAATGCCTGATAATTCACTGTCTGACAAGATTACAGATTTATGTTGATCAAAAAAATAATTTTTCAAGATAATATTTAAGCTAACTACCCTTACGAAAATTTACCATGGTTTTACTATGGTAAGAGTGTAGTAACAATGTTTTTTTGGTGTATTGATTACTATTTATAACCACAGATTTACTACAAATAAAATAGTTAAACTATGGTTAGTGTAGCACAACCACGGTTAATTTGTGGTTATCATGGTTTAACTATAGTAACCATGGCTTTTTGTTTTATTAAGATAATATTTAAGCTAACTACGCTTACGAAAATTTACCATGGTTTTACTATGGTAAAAGTGTAGTAACAATGTTTTTTTTTTTTTGTTTTTTTTTGATGTATTGATTACTATTTATAACCACAGTTTTACTACAAATAAAATGGTTAGTGTAGCACAACCATGGTTAATTTGTGGTTATCATGGTTTAACTATAGTAACCATGGCTTTTTGTTTTATTAGTAGTAAAACTATGGTTAGTTTTTGTAAGGGTAGCGATACTGATTGTCCACGTTTGATTTCACTTTGATACACATGAACCAATCTGAAATACAAATGGATAAAGAGAAAGCTCTGGAATAGGTGGATATTTTCCCACAATCCCTTGTGGGAAATAAAACTAGCAATTTTTTTAATAGTTTGTCAGTGATGAAGCAAATATATTTGCTTGTGAACGATTCTTTACCACAGGTAAAGACAATTTACTGTATATCCATATATCCATAACAGTATCAAAAAGATAGGGATACTTTTTGAGGGGGTTTACAATACTCAAGAAAGGCTAGAAATGCTCATAATGAGAGATAATTGTTTATTTTACTTAGTGTTTTTGAACATATTTGTAATTCATTTGTTTCACACAAGTGGGAGGTCTTAAACCTTGCTTCATGACTAAGTCGCTTATGTTTCTAGAGGGATCTGGCAACACAGTATAAGAGTGGACGTTTTGCCCTCTGCTAGTGGAGTCTACATACAAATCAACTCTGCGAAAGCTGAATTTCATCTAAGTATAATCGAATATTTGATAACTTATACCAGCGTGAAGAAATATGAAGTCTGGAGGCTTGAAACTGTCACTGGAAGAAAGTGCAGTTCCCGTCACATGCACGTACACGCGGTGGAAAAACCAAATGCTTACAGTCAAATAAAGGGGCGTGGCTTAGCCTGAACACACCATGAAACAACACTGCTTTAGTTCATCTGAGCACTGACAAACTTTAACCATAAAGTTGTCAAACACAACTTGTTCTGTCATTGGTGAATAGCTTGTGTATTAGAGAGCATTATACTCTATGTTTACTCTATTTATCCTCTGCTTTAAAAATGCAAACGAGGCCTAATATTCCAATATACTATAAATCTAACAATTATCTAATTTAGTGTCAAAAAGAGTGCTGTTATGACCTACTCCACTTTTTTGTGCTTGCTTTTTTTTTGGTATCGGATGTACTTGTTCAAAATAATCATTATGCATCACCATTGACACTACAAATATCATTTAATTTAGGTTAAACTGGATTTGGAGAGGATGATTGTATATCAAGTCATTTTTGAAAGGTAGGCAGTGAGTCAGTCAGCATTTGGAGGCCAAAAATCAATATGCAAGGGAGGTAGGTTTAAAAAAAGTGTTTCAAATGGTTTTGTTTTCAAATGATAGTGTTTTTTTAAAAGCTGGCTATTATTAAACCTATCACATATAATTCTAGATGTAATATATGATCATTCTTTTCACATATAGGTGGTAACGACTGAACCGACAGGGTGTGACCTATAATGTTTCCAGGGATGCTCACATAAACAAAGCATAAACGCCCTGTTAACATATTTGAAATGTGAAAAATGAAAAGCTCCTGCGGGTGATTTAAACCTATGGTATGCACTCGACTGTTCCCGTAACCGCTGTTGCTAATATACTTTTTTTTTTGGGAGCCGCCTCCCTGTCATCCGTTGCAAATTGCAGTGAAAGCAAATGACTTTTAGTCTACCATCATGTGTACGAGATCAACTTTACAGTTCAAAGCTGATCCATATACACTGTTAAATGGACAGCAAATGTGAGAGATTTTTGAAATCCACTAACCTGAGTGTGAAAAGGCAAATGGATTTTTCTATCAGAGTCCTATAGAACTTGTCTTTCTTCTTTTTGTTACCTTGGCAACCGGTTGCTAAAGCAATCAGATGTGACGTTGCTTTGCAGAAAAGTAGGCCATGGCTGGCCACTCCTCCTCTAATTTGGAACAACTAAACCACATGTTGTAACATGTGTCTGACAAACTGGGAACAGATTGCAACTAGTTAGGAGGCAGCCAGATCTAAACGGAAACTGTAAATACTCTCTAGAATGATTAATTCATTATAATGTCTTTTTTTTATTTTTACGTAGGACGGGTTGCACCAAAACTTGCTAATGATGTTGATGCTAATAATGATGCTAATGATTTTGGCACTTTTGGACTGACGTAATCATATTGCTAAGTCTTTAGCACAATGACAAGATTTTGACTTGTGAATGAAAGTCATACAGTCCGCTTCAGAATAGTTCACACCTGTTATTATAATTGTGTTACTGTCTGATTCAGTAGGATTAAAATCAGTGGAATAATATTAATTATTATTTCTTTTTTTAATTATAGTTGTATAGTAAACTCGCAATTCTAAGGAAAAAAAGAATTGTGAAATACAGATTTTTTTCAGACATTTCTGAATTTCAAAATTCTGAATTTACATCTCGTAATTCCGATTTTTTTTTTAAATTCTGAATTTACATCTCGCAATTCTGACTTTTTTAAATATTTAATTTACATCTTCATTCTGACCTTTTTTTTAAAAAAAATCTGAATTTACGTCTCGCTATTCTGACTTTTTTCGAAGTTCTGAATTAACATCTCGCATTTGACTTTTTTTTCAAAATTCTGAATTTACATTTCGCAATTCTGACTTTTTTTCAAAATTCTTAATTTACATTTCACAATTCTGACTTTTTTTTTTTAGAAAAATCTGAATTTACATCTCGTAATTCTGACTTTTTTCAAAGTTCTGAAATTACATCTCACAATTCTGACTTTTTTCAAAGTTCTGAATTTCCATCTCGCAATTTACTTTTTTTTTTTTTTCAAAATTCAGAATTTACATTTCACAATTCTGACTTTTCGTCAAAGTTCTGAAATTACATCTCGCAATTATGACATTTTTTTCAAAATTCTGAATTTACACCTCAGAATTCTGACTTTTTTTTTCAAAAATCTGAATTTACATCTCGCAATTCTAACTTGTTTTCAAAGTGATGAATTTACATCTCGTAATTCAGATTTTTTTCAAAGTTCTGAATTTACAACTCGCAATTCTGACTTTTTTTTTTTTTACAAAAATCTGAAATTACATTTCACAATACTGACTTTTTTTAAAAGTTCTGAATTTACAACTCGCAATTCTGACTTTTTTTTTTTTTTTACAAAAATCTGAAATTACATTTCGCAATTCTGACTTTTTTTTCAAAGTTCTGAATTAACATTTCACAATTCTGACTTCTCTTAAAAGTTCTGAAATTACATCTCATAATTTTGACTTTTTTTTAAAAAAAAAATCTGAATTTACATCTCGCAATTCTGACTTTTGGTTCCAAAATTCAGAATTTACGTCTAACAATTCTGACTTAAAAAAAAAAATCTTAATTTACACCCCACAATTCTGAGCTTTTTGGATTTTTTTTTTCCTGCCATGGAATAAAAAAGGTAATTGTGACTTTTTCCCACATTTCTGACTTTTCTCAGAATCGTAAGTCTACATCTCACAATTTTGACTTTATTTGTCAGAATTGCGAGTTTATATCTTACACAGCAGAGTTTATATCTCACAATTCTGACTTTGCAAGTCCAAATTGTAAGATGAAATGTTAAAAACCTTTTTCATTTTTTCATCCTATGGTGGAAACAAGCTCCCATAGCCCATTTATTGGCTATTGTAAAGTCCTTGGAAAGTTTACATTTTTCCCATTATATTTTTCTCTGTGGTTTTCATTCAATAAACTTCAACTGAATAGCATATTAATTAGTTTAGTGTTAAGTATTTAGGCTAGTGTAATAGTTAATAATTAATGGTTAATTAAAAATGTGTTTTTCTTGAAGGGACTATTTTTGTATTAGATGCAAGGCTGGCAAGCATATAAACATTTATATATATATATATATATATATATATATATAAAAACAGTACCTGCTATGGATGGAGAGAAAAAAAAATCAATACTTCTTGCCTAGGGTGTGAAGTGTGTGTGAAGTGCACACTCAGCCTGAAATAGACAGGCCCGGCTAATATTCTTTCAAAAAGCAAAAATGTGGATGGATTTTTAATAGTTGATCTTTATTAGAACCACAAAAGTATTCACACATTACAGGAAAAACATATATTTTAATGATCTACGCAAAGAGATCTCTTAGGCTAAATTTACGCTGTTAGGCAGAGTGAATTCACAACAAAGCAAATATGCCATGTTGTCTTTTTTTCCCAAGAAATTATACACATAAGGCTTAGGGTATGTTAAACTCACATTTCTACTGGAAGCGCAGAACTAATTGCACATGCAAGAGAAGACACGTTCACAGTTATGCATAATGGCTAGAACGTCCACTAAGGATAACAGCAGAATTTCAAACGCGTCTTTATATGGAAAACAATTACATTACAGTGAACCGAAGAAGTGTCTTACTCTCATGGTTCGAGGAGGAAGTTTGAAAAAGTAAACAAATTCCTGTTTCAACAAATCTGTGAACAAAAGTTTCAGAAAGTGGATCAAACACAAGTCAAATTGAATGAACATCACAGAAGCAGTTCATCCTGATTAACTATTCCAAAGTTCCTGCTTTACCAAAGAGGCCACGTCCTTTGACTTCAAACAAGTGCAATAACGTTTGACTTTTTCTGAAAGTCGGAAAAACAGATTGGGCCTGTCCATTGTTTTTGTCAAGGTACAAAATAACAAGAGATGAGGGGAAATTCCTAAAATGTCAGAAAAACAGTGAACAGACACAAAAATGGGGAAAATCAAATGTGAGATCTTAACCCATCAAAGAGCTGGAGTATTTGAGATATATTTGCTGCATATTTTAATATCAGTTGTACACTCTGAGAATAAAGGGTACAAAGTTGCCACTGAGACGTTACCCTAAGGTGCAAAAGTTAAACGGTACAGGTTTTTACCTTACTTAACCTTATTCACCCCCTAAAGGTACATAATTAGTTGTAGCATGGGTATGTTTGTAGAAATAGCCAAAAATACATTGTATGGGTCAAAATGATCTCTTTTTTTAACGCCAAAAACCACTAGGGTATTACGTAAAGATCGTGTTCCATAACTTTATTTTTGATAGTAATATGCATTGCTAAGAACTTAATTTGGACAATTTTAAAGGTGATTTTCTCAATATTTAGATTTTTTTGCACCCTCAGATTCCAGATTTTCAAATAGTTGGCCAAATATTGTCCTATCCTAACAAACCATACATCAGTGGGATGCTTATTTATTCATATTTATTTATATATATGATGTATAAATCTCAGTTTCAAAAAATTAACCCTTATGACTGGTTTTGTGGTCCAGAGTCACATATAAGTACCTTAAAGATACATATTAATACATAAAGTGTACATATTAGTATCTTTTCAAAGAAGTTTGGTACCTTTTTTCTGAGAGTGTATAGATTTTCATTCAATGAATGAGATTTTTTTTTCTGATTGTCTTTTTTTATAATGCACATATCACTTGATGTTTATATCCTGGTGTGTTTAGGGGTTTTTCATCTTTTTTAACCGAACAGTTGAGCAGAAAGTGGCACACCGTCTTTGGAATCAGTCTATGCTGTGGATTCTGGAGAGTTGAGGGTTTGGTCATTTGCTTCTGGTTCTGACAGACCCAAAGATCTCATTACAGGGTGCGTCCATGATGTTGTCTGAGTTACATGACTAGAGGAAAAAGAAATGTTTCATTAATAAATGACATTCACCAAACAAAAAACAAGATGTACACAAGATGCACACCTATTTTACCTTGTCAAAAACAGCTCTGTTCACTGCGACCTGTTTCGGTGCATGTCTCTTTAAATGATAATGAGCTACTGCTCTCCCCGCCCCTTTCTTCCTTTTTTTGTGTAGTCGGTGGAGTGTTACCATCAAAAACAAAACTAATCAACTCATTTCTCAGTGGTTCTGACGTTGGAAGAAAATGAAGACTTTTATGGTGCGTTCACACCAAATGCGAAATGAATATACGCATTGCATCACTCACTCTAGAATACTCGTGGGATGTGTGTGTTACATTTTACTACTGCATATACACTGACATTTTTCAACTTGCATGGACGATGCAATTGAGGTGAATATCGCATGCTTGCGCAAACATGGTGCACATTTCGCATCCAGTGCAAATTCGCCTCTATTCGCGTTTTTGCATTGACTTTGTATGTAATCTACTCACATTAATAATTAAATTTGCATTTGGTGTGAACACACAATTAAGTTCACTTTTACATCTAACTACAAAACACCTGCATTGATTGCCAGACATTGTTGTCACTACAGCTGCTCGAGCGTGGAGAAAACGGCGGACAGCAACTAAGCTGAGGGTGGAAATATGCTAATACGGGACAGTTCGTCAGCGGTCGTGGGCGGGGCCTGAACAGTATGAAAATCAAAACGCTTGATAATTAAGACTGTTTAGATTTTTGGGGATAAAAAGAGGAGGATTTTTTTTTTTTTTTTTTTTGTAGGGTATTTGTGTCCACACACTGCTAAGACACATTTATGTGAAAACACATGTAAAGTAAATTGTGCATCTGATGTCCCCTTTAAAAGAAGTCTTGATGAAGGCTGGATTTGTTTGTTAAATATTGTGAATATTGTAAAATAATATTACAATTTTAATAATTGTTTTCCATTTTAATATATTTTAAAATGTAATTTATTACTGGCATTGCAAAGTTGAATTTTCAGCAACCATTACTCGTCTTTAGTGTCACATGATTCTTCAGAAATCATTCTAATATGCTGATTTGTAAACATTTTAATTCTTTTTAATGTTGAAAACAGTTGTGCTACTTAATATTTTTGTGAAGACCATGATCCATTAATCTCAGGATGCTTTAATTAATAGAATGCCCATTTCATTTACAAGTTGATATGATTCTTTAGGGTCTTAATGAAAAGTCTATAACATGCTTTGGTTAGAATTTCTCAATGGTAGTGTAAATAACACCTTTTTTACCTTGCCAAAATCAACTCTGCAAAAATCATCCTGTTCTGGTCGAGGTTGCTTTAAATGTTAATGAGCTCTGCTCGCCCCGCCCCTCTCTTCTCTCTGTGGAGTGACGAGCCGGTTTACTTTAGCTACATTTAGCCAGTAAACTTGCTATCTAGCACGTTATTAGAAAAGGCAAGCACAAAGATTCACACAAAAACCCTTATACTCACTTCTGCTGTAAGTGAAGCTGGATCGCAAATGACTCGCGCGAACATAGACACATTTATGTAGATCGGGAGGCGCATTCCCTTCACAAACAAACTTAATCCACTGTATCTTCAGCGGCTCAGATGTTGGAGTAAATGACGACCACTATGTTCATTATTACATCCAGCAACACAACACCTCAATTGCTCAATTGAAAATATTCCTGTCTAACTTACATCCCTGCTCCGGCATCGAAACAATGGAAGGCTAGCTGAGGGCGGAAATGTGCTAATACGGGACAGTCCGTCAGCAGTCGTGGGCGGGGCCTGAGCAGTATAAAAGTCAAAACGGCTTGATAATTGAGTCTGTTTAGGTTTTTTGGGAATAAAAAAGGAGGAAATTGATTTTTATCATAGGGTGGTTGTGTAAATTTTGCATCTGATGTCCCCTTTAAAAGAAGTCTCTTATGCTCACCAAGGCTGTATTTATTTGTTAAATGTTGTGAATATTGTAAAATAATATTACAATTTAAATAATTGTTTTCCCTTTTAATATATTTTAAAATGTAATTTATTACTGGGATTGCAAAGCTAAATTTTCAGCATCATTACTCCAGTTCTTTAGTGTCACATGATCCTTCAGAAATCATTCTAATATGCAGATTTGGAAACATTTTTTATTCTTTTTAATGTTGAAAACAGTTGTGCTACTTAATATTTTTGGGAGACCATGATCCATGTATATCAAGATGCTTTAATTGATAGAAAGTTAAAAAACTTTAATTAATCTGATTTTTTTTTTGTAACAATGCAAACATTTTTTCTGTACTTACTTGCTTAATAAAGCATAAAGCTTTACTTGCTTAATAAAAGAAATTTTTTACTGACCCCAAACATCTGAAACATGCTTGGGATATTTTAGGTGCGCAGGTGACTGTTGTGGCTCATGGGTGTGGCATTGCGTGCGACTTCAAATCTCTCAAAAGACTGATGGATGTCTGCATTAAACTGGGCTGTTTTGAAAGTTATGCAAATAGAAGAATATGCTCATGGGAAAGGAAGATTTGTTTTCTCTCTCTTGAGATCAAGAGGTTTCATAAGTTTCGTCAATAACAATATAATGATTCTGCTGGTTTCGGAGCACAGCAGCAATATTTGCAATTCTGTGTTGTTTTGTTCAGCATATTTGATTGTAAAAGTGCATTAAAAAAAATCTATTAAGAATGTTTACTACAGCTAAAAAAGTTTATCTTATGCTGCACAAACAACATGCAAAGTGCCCTTCAAAACATGAGAAATGTTATTTACTTTTGTGAAACAAACCAGAAACAAAGGAACTGGTTTTTGTGAATGTATCTGAAGGGTCTCATAACTTACTTCACATAGTACTTCACTCCATCAGCAGTGTACGCCTCGTCCCAGCCAAAAGGTAAACCTATGAACAAAAAAAAAAGAGAAATCAGATACATTCACTCTACATGAGGACAACAAACAAGATACTAGAGAAGTCTGCCAAAAAAAAAAAAAAAAAAAAAAAAAAACGACGTTGCAACATTCTCGTTGATCCTCTTGATCCTGAAAGGCCAATGGCCGTGAGAATTTCCTGGCAACTGGATGAAATGGGGTCATAAATAAATATGCTAAGTGCCCCAGCATATCTGCATAATCTGAAAAGCTTTTTTTTAATATGAAAAATAAGGAATGTACAGTGAAAGGTTAACAAGCGTCAAATGGGGGCAAATCAGATTTGCTTCCATTGGATTTGAATCTTGGTTTAAAAACACCATCCGTATATACAAATACACATTTCCCCAAATGCACTTTTGATCTTTGTATTGAGGACTGATGAGTGCCAGGTTATAATTAATGGACGTGAGCCAAAGAAAAAGTAAGCGGACACTACTGAAGGCTCAATATGGCACAATACGTGCCACCATACAAGGTAACAAATCCCTGACAGAATTTGATCTTGACACTCCCTTTGGTACGTGCAAGAAGTACAATTCACAGTAAGTCTGCTGGCATACACAATGTCCTGACATGACTTTATAATGGGTTTCTTGTCAGAAATATGATCTTATTAATACGCAGGGTCTAGATTTCATACACAATCAACATTTTGACAGGAAAGGCCAAAGAATAATTCACGCGGTCTCAAATTTCTACAAACAAACATCCCTGGCTACATATAATTTAGTGCCCATGGGAATTTACAGTACATATTGGGTGTACATTTGAACAAATGAGTAGAAAATGTATGGAAGAAATTTTGGCTAACAAATAAGGTTCTAAACCTCATCATATGTCACTTAAAAAGGTTAAAGGGATAGTCCCCCTAAAAAATAAAAATTCTGTCATTAATTACTCACCCTCAAGTCGTTCAGAATACAAATTAAGATATTTTTGATGAAATCCGAGAGCTTTTTGACCCTGACAGCAACGCAACTACCACTTTCAAGGCCCAGAAAGGTAGTAAGGACCTAGATAAAATAGTCCATGTGACATCAGTGGTTCAACCGTAAGTTTATGAAACTACAGGAATTTCTGCCACATGCATCGTGGTACTCGTGAATGCACGTCGAAAACTGTCATGAAAGAGAGGAAACTGTTGATTAAAGTCGTTCTGGGCCTTAAACGTGTCATTGTTGTCTATGCAGGGTCAGAAAATGCTCAGATTTCATCAAAAATATCTTAATTTGCGTTCTGAAGATGAATGAAGGTCTTATAAGTTTGGAACATCATGAAGGTGAGTAATTAATGACAGAATTTTCATTTTTGGGTAAACTATCATTTTAAGTACTTTGCATCACTTAGTATTACTGTTGGTTGTTTCTATTGTAAAGCAATTCATCCTAACAACAAACATCAAAAATATCAAATGTTGGGGATACAATTTGGCCATTTTTAATTATTGGAGAAGATTTTTCTGCCTTCATGTCTATAGTGATAAAAGCCCTACTTTATCACATTTGTGAGCCTGGACCACAAAACCACTCATAAGGGTCAATTTTTTAAATTGAGATTTATACATCTGAAAAGCAGATTTATAATTTGAAAACTGAATAAAAGCTTTCCATTGATGTATGATTTGTTATGACAGGACAATATCTGGCCGAGATACAACTAAAATCTGGAATCTGAAGGTGCAAAAAAATCAAAATATTGAGAAAATCGCCTTTAAAGTTGTCCAAATGAAGTTCTTAGCAATGCATATTCGCAATCAACAATATAAGTTTTGATATATTTGTGGTGGGAAATTTACAAAATATCTTCATGGAACACGATCTTAACTTAATATCCTAATGATTTTTGGCATAAAAGAAAAAAACAACAATTTTGACCCATTCAACATATTGTTGGCTATTGCGACTTATGACTAGTTTTGTGGTCCACCATCACATTTGTATTGGACATAGACATCCACAGAAATGGAAATAACTGGGCTTTCATTTAAAAACCTTATTGTATTAAAGCAGCCTTGAGAAAAAAAAAAACAATGTTGTTTTCTAAAACTTGCATTCATCTCTATTTTTGGTGGAAATCAATTAAAATCTTTAAATTCTACAGCTTACTGTTTTTTTTTAGGATTCCTTTTTTTGTACTTAGCGTTCTGACGTATTCACATTGAGCACAAACCGTTACTGCCTAGGCCTTGGGACATAATAACACTCAAGAGTAGCTCATCACATGCCTCTTTAATTCAATCAACTCTTTGTTTTCTAAAGGTTTTGCTCTAGTAACCAAGAGTGAATGATTCCACTAGATCAACACTATGATACTGGAAAGACAATTTCAGCGGGCTCAAAATACGCCTCAGTAAATCAGATATAATTGGGATAAGCTGCACTCTCCAAAATTGATTTGCTGCTCTCTCTTAAAGGGACCGTATAATAAATTCTGTTATTTGCTCATCCTCATGTTGTTCCAAACCTGCACGGCTTTCTTTTTTCTGTAGAACACTGTAGCAATGCTTTCATTTGTGCTCTGAGGAAATAAAAAGTAATACAGAACAGCACAGAGTTGAAATGATGACAGAATTTTCATTCCTTTTAAATGATGAAATAAGGCCAATTATTATATCATAAATGCTTATTCCAAAGCATGTCTCCCCTCTGTCTTATTGATGAGACAGTGGTACACAGCCTGACACATGGCTTGGAGAACATTCATCACGTGGAGAACACTGCCTGTCTCTGAGCTGGGCTAGAGTTGCTTTCTCTGGTTTCAATCGGTGTGATGAGAATGGCCCTCCATGTGCAACTCAAAGTCTGCCTCATCCTCCCCCGCAGGGAAGCATTCAGCCAAAACGTGAGCATCACTCACTGAGAGGTCACATGCTGCCAGGTGTGTGGGACACGTTTCCCTGTTCCCTAAGCAATCACTTTAGCTCTTTCTTTCCTGCCTCAGCCTCACTGATCCTTTGACCCCAAGAGTCTTCTATCTTTTTCTAATCCAGCCTTCTGTCCATCTCTCTCCGCATCATTTGGTATCTTAGAAATTTAAGTTACCAAGAAAGAGTAGAAGGAAAGAGTTTTTCCATCATCCCATTTATTGTGATGGTGTTTTGTATTTAAAGAGATAATTCATCCAAGAATGAACATTACCATACTTTACTCATCCTCAAGCCATCCTAGGTGTATATGACTTTCTTCTTTCAGACGAATACAATCAGAGTTATATTAAAAAATGTTCTGGTTCTTCCAACCTTTATAATGAAGGTGAATGGGTGTTGAGATTTTGAACCAAAATAAAGTGCATCCATCCATCATAAAAAGTACTCCATACAGAACCTGGGGGTTAATATATTTGAGTATCAAAATCCTCTGAGATGTTTCTTTACAAATTCTCGTTTTGTACTTCTAATTGTTAATGGTGTTTTGTTTTGCTCTCTCCTCTGCGCTTCTGCAGAGGAGCTGTGTGGAGTACTTTTTGTGATGAACGGATGCACTTTATTGGATTTCAAAAATCTCAACACCCATTCACTGCCATTATAAAGCTTGGAAAAATCAGGACATTTTCTAATGTAACTCCGATTGCATTTGTCTGAAATAAGAAAGAGTAACACTTTACAATAACGTGTCATTAGTTAAAGGAGAAGTCCACTTCCAGAACAACAATTTACAAATAATTTGCACACCCCCTTGTCATCCACGATGTTCATTTCTTTCTTTCTTCAGTCGTAAAGAAATTATGTTTTTTGAGGAAAACATTTCAGCATTTTTCTCCATATAATGGACTGATATGGTGCCCTGATTTTGAACTTCCAAAATGCAGTTTAAATGCAGCTTTAAACAATCCCAAATGCGGTTGTAAACGATCCCAACTAAGGAAGAAGGGTTTTATCTAGCGCAATGATTGGTTATTTTAATAAAAATAATACAATTTATATACTTTTTAATGCCAAACGCTCGTCTTGTCTTACTCTGCCTGGACTGTTTTTGTTCCAGTACAAGACAGTTAGAGTATGTCGAAAAACTTCCATCTCATGTTCTCCCTCACCTTCAGAATCGTCCTATATCACTGTTTTACCTTTTTTGTTAAAGGTGTTTGATCTTCTTTGCATGTTCACTTTGCAAAGACTAGGTCGGTACTTCTGCAGTGATGTAGGATGATTTTGAAATGATTTTTGAAGTTGAGGGAGAAAATATGGTCAGAGTTGTTCGACATACCCAAACTGTCTTGAGTCAGAATACACAGAATTCAGGGAGAGAAAGGCAAGACGAGCGTTTGAGATTAAAAAGTATTTAAATTGTATTTTTTAAATGAAAATAACCGATCGTTTTGAGATAAGACCCTTCTTCCTCGGCTGAGATCATTTACAACCGCATTTGGGATTGTTTGAAACCGCATTTAAACTGCATTTTGGAAGTTCAAAATCAGGGCACCATATCAGTTCATTATATGGAGAAAAATGCAGAAATGTTTTCTTCAAAAAACATCATTTCTTTACTACTGAAGAAAGAAAGACATAAACATCTTGGATGACAAGGGGAGTTCATTATATGTGAATCTTTGTTTTGGAAGTAGATTTCTCCTTTAATGTATTAACATGAACAAACAATGAACAGTGAATTCATTACAGTATTTATTAATCTTTGTTTATTATATTAGTTAATAAAAATACAGTTGTTCATTGTTAGCTCATGTTAGTTCACTGTACATTTAGTTGTGATTTTAATAATGCATTAGTAATTAACATTAACTAAAATAAATAAATGCTGTAGAAGTATTGTTCATTCTTTTTTTTTTTTTTTGTGTTTTTCTTTGAAAGGACAGTGAAGATATGACAGGAAGTAATAGGGAGAAAGAGACGGGAAGGGATCGGGAAAGGTCCACGAGACGGGATTCGATCTCGGGACACCCGAGGTGCAACCGCACCATATATTGTCGGCGTAGACAATTCTTAGTTCATGTTAACTGATGAAGTTAAATAATGTTAACTAATGATCCTTAGTGTAAAGTGAAAAAAGTCATATCCACCTAGGATGGCTTGAGGGTGAGTAAATAATGGGGTAATTTTCATTTTTGGGTGAACCCTTTAAAATAATAAAATATTACACAATATTTTAAAAATTTGATCAATTGAAATCAATTTGAAAAATCATTACATTACAGCCTTCAGTCCTGAAAATGTGCTTTTAAGTTTTAGAAACTCTCAGATATATTATTCCATTTAATCAAATTCACTATGCCATTTAATGAGATTCACTATTAAAATGCACAGAAATATCCACTGTACAGAATGTTCATTCAAAAGCATTTTGAAAGAGAAAAAAAAAACGGCTGAAAAACAAGTCCTTCATTGAGTAACCTCAGCGTTTAGGCTGAGACCATGTATTCAAAAAATAAGAGGAGGCCAGAGATGCTCTTTTGTCTGGTTTCCAGTGTGTCCCTGAACAGTCTGCTTCCTTTACCATGTAAGAAAAATCATGCTGGTCTATAACCAGGAATACGACCCACATGCTTTCTTAAGAAACAAAAAACAGGATACTTCAGCAAAATTACTACCTGACTACATTATTATTAAATCTACCAATCAGGTGTTTTTTTTAATACTTGAAATTGATTCCATTTCATGACTCATTTTGAGTTTTATGAGAGTGTTCTGGACATCCTGTGTTGAATTAGAAAAATGCTTGTTTCCAAAACTGCGCTTCGGATGGACTGCTATCAGTAATGTTTTGACAATGCGGATCAATTTAACTAGGCCAAAAAGATAGTATTCTTTCATTTAAACTCTGTCAGTCAAAACAAGAACCATTTAAAAAGGCTCTTTTACATGTTTTTGTTCCACTAAGGACCCATTCTAAAAGTATATATCTTTGTCTAGCCTGTGACATGATATACAATCGCGACAAAGATGTGGACAGTTGCTTTCTAGCCGCTTCGTCTCCAGGCAACGACAGCAGCAGTGAGGTGAACAGCAAATACACCTTGTATTGTGTTTCCTTATGAGATTGACCTAATTTTATTCACTCTACACATCTAAATAGATTAGATTTCACGATTAAGGTGGTTTGCCTCATTTTCTATAATATAGAAGATGTAAAACACTTACATCATGAGTAATTGAACAGACAGGACATGATAAAATTCAACAAGAAAGCACATTATTAAATTAACTTAAATGTAGATCACTAGACTGAAAAAGATAAAGATATTCCATTATAATTGTCTGAATAGGTTCTGTAAATTTGAACAATACGCAGAATCTTGGTCGTAACGATGGTATAATGTTTAAATGTGTCTAGTTTAAGAGGCTCGTAATGAGACGGGATCACGAAAAGACTGCCAATGTTTTGACCTCCACAGGTCATTAGATGCATTTATGTAAGGTCAAACATTGCTGGAAGGTAAGGTACATATTTTCCTGAGAATTACAAAGGTAAATGGGGTCAGGAGTTCAAGCAATGGCTAAATGAGCAGACTGAATGTGGTTCTTATGGTCATGTGTGTGTGCATGTGTGTAAGTAATATTTTATAAATATATGGGCCATTCTACAGAATTGGCTCAAAGTTGGGGTTGGAAACGTCTTGAAAAGAAAAAGTCTTTTTCCACAAATTTTGTATTTATGCAAATTGTATAATATCCAATGTACACATTTCTAGTAATTGTGCCGTTTTGGAATATTTGTCCTCTCCCCAAATTTTTCACTACTGAAACACAGTAATGTATAATTTAATAAGAATAATATAATGTAGTTATGTAAGTTCATCTTCCTTGTAACATCTTGGTTACGTATGTAATCCTCGTTCCCTGAAGGAGGGAATGGAGATGTCACCTCAGTATGACCGACTAATTGGGATCTCAATTAGTTGGACATACCGACGTGATGTTGAGGGTGACTGACTTAAAGGAAATGCCTTGGTTATGTATGTTACCCTTGTATCCTGAAGGAGGGAACGGAGATGTCACGTCGGTGTGACCGACTAATTGGGATCTCAATTAGTCGCTCATACTGAGGGGACATCTCCATTCCCTCCTTCAGGATACCGTATGACCGTATGTACCGACATGACGTAGAGAGTGACTGACTGAAAGGGAACAAGGGTTACATACATAACTGAGGCATTTCCTTTAAGTCAATCACCCTCAAAGTCGTTCCTTGAAGAAGGGAATGGAAACGTCACGTCGGTATGGCCGACTAATATATATTTTATATCGACATGACATCAGGGTGAAAAGGAACGTCTCGGTTACGTATGTAACCCTTGTTCCCAGGAGGAAACAGAGACGTCACATCTGTATGACTGACTAATTGAAATCTCGAATTGAAATCTCAATTAGTTGTCATACAGATGTGACGTCAAGAGTGACTGACTGAAAGGGAACATCTTGGTTGCATATGCAACCCTGATTCCCTGAAAGAAGGTATGGAGAGGTCATGTCGGTATGACCGACAAATTGGGATCTTAATTAGTCGGTCATACCGACGTGACATTCGAGAGTGATTGACTGAAAGGGTACGTCTCAGTTAGCTATGTAACCCTCGTTCCTTGAAGAAAGGAACGGAGTCGTCACATTGGTATGACCGACTAATCGAAATCTCAATTAGTTTGTCATACTGATGTGACATCGAGAGGGACTGACTGAAAAGGAATGTCTCGGTTATGTATGTAACCCTTATTCCCAGAGGGAGGGAACGGAGACGTCACATTGGTATGACCGACTAATTGAAATCTCTAATTGAAATCTTAATTAATCGTCATACAGACGTGACATTGAGAGTGACTGATTGAAAGGGAACATCTTGGTTACGTATGTAACCCTCATTCCCTGAAGGAAGGTATGGATGTCACGTCGGTATGACCGACTAATTGAGATCCCAATTTGTCGGTCATACCGACATGGCGTCAAGAGTGATTGACTGAAAGGGAATGTCTCGGTTACGTATGTAACCCTTGTTTCCTGAAGGAGGAAACAGAGACATCACAACGTTATGGCCGGCTAACTGGGATCTGAATTAGTTGGTCATACCGAAGTGACGTCGAGAGTGACTAACTGAAAGGGAATGTCTGAAAGGGAACAACTGTTCGGAACTGGGCTGGTTAGCTAGCACAGATCCCGATTAGTCGGTCATGCTGACATGACGTAGAGAGTGACCAACTGAAAGGAAAATATTTTTTTTCTAACAATTACAATTTTAACAATATTTCAAGTGTGATTTATGAGATCTGTTGTATTTTGATCCAATTTTTCTTTGTAAAGGGCAAAAGCTTGATCATACTGATTTCAAAGTTAAGGATTCATTAGTTTGAATGTACATCGAACCAAATACTATCATAACATCTCAGTTGATAATTATCGGTAGTGACATTAGTGTTTTGGTAGCGACCACATCACATTACAGAATTTTAACCCATATACTATTGGGTTACTATTGTGGGTTTCAATAGCTTAAAAAAGGATCTTTGCAAACATCTAAGATTTGAATACTTAAATGCTCTTTAAATGTGTTTTTTGATTGTGGGACAGTTTGCACAAACATTTTTGTATGACACAGGGGGTCAAGAGTTAGACAACAACATGAGGGTCAGATAAACTGACATGAGGGACAGTTGCAATTAGGTGACATTGTGATGTATGTTTTTTATGTCAAAGCAGAAAACATGCCTGTTTACTTACAGTCCAGCTCTAGAATTCCTCTGACAGTATTAGTTAGTTCTTTAGCTTCCACAGCAAGAGCAGCTGCTGTCCAGGACGGTTTCTTCCCACTTCGAGATGGCAGGGTCTGAGACAGGTTGGCCAACTTTGGATCACTGGGAGAACTGAAAAACAAAACAAGGTTTCAGACGTTTTAACTAAATAATCAAACCTTAGCCTAACTTCAGCTAACTTTTTATTGGATAAAGATATATTTGATTGTATTTTGCACTGTTTTCTCAAGAAAAACAACCCTCTGAAAATGGAAAACTGTGTCAGGCTTGTACAATTTTCAACAGACTTGTTATAAAAGCTGTAGAAAAGTGCTCTCCCTTCGACCTGAAATGAATAAAGCATGCTGGGCAGATTGGCGTAGAAGAAGAGCCCAGCATGACTCCTAATAAAGGTTGAATTTTTGGGGAAGGGGATTCAGACCCACTGACATGGATGGACCACTGTTACGAAAACATATTATGAAACTACCACACTTTCGGGTCATTAGTAGAAAACTGAAATGAATTGGTTTAGACTCATTGAATCATTCCATGCCTTTGAAGCATATTCAAGATTTGCTACAGTCTGACCCCCCGCCCCAGATTTTGTCTATTTTGTTTGAAATATTCAAATATATCAGTATTCCTGGTCTTTAATGACACAATTATGTTATTATTTTGTTTACACCACCATTCAAACATTTGGGCTTTGTAAAAAGCTTTCAAAAGATGTTTCTTAAGCTCACCAAGGCTGCATTTATTTTTTAAAAAATAAAATAAAAACAGTACATTTTAAAAACATAACATTTTTAATATTTAAAAATTAATGTAGATTAAAATGGATTTAAATATTAAATATTTAAATAATTAATTAAATTAAACTATTAATAATACTTTAATTTGAACTATTTGCAAATAATGTTTATTTTTATTTTATGTTATTATCACCATCATTATTATTATTGCTACTACTACTACTACTTGTACAGGTAAGGTAAATATGCTAAATCAATAATAAAATTAATAATAATAATAATTATTATTAGTAGTAGTAGTAAGAGTAGTAGTAGTAGTAGTATTTTGGTGCAGATTTGCTAGTCTTATTTAAAAAAAAAATAAAAAAAAATACTCTGAAAACTGCAAGTGAATGAGGATGTTACAAGAAACAGAAGGTTATGAATTATATTATTAATGTGTAATTAATTAATGTATGATGCCATTACTGATCTTTAATGACACAATTATTTTATTATATTATTTACACCACCATTCAAACATTTGGGGTTGTATATATTTTTAAAAAGCTTTTTAAGACGTTTCTTATGCTTAACAAGGCTGCATTTATTTGATCAAAAATAAAGTAAAAACAGTAATATTGTGAAATATATATTTTTAATATTTAATTAATACAGATTTAAATGGATTTAAATATTAAATATATGAACTATTTGCAAATAATATTTTTATTTAAAAAATGCTGTGTTGTTTTGGTTATTATTATTATTATTATGTTATTATTAATATTATTACTGCTACTACTACTGCTAATAATAATACAATTGTTTTAACATTCATAATTATTATTATTATTATTATTATTATTATTATTGTTATTATTATTGTTACTGCTACTACTTCTGCTTGTACAGGTAATAATGTAATAATAAGGTAAATATGTTAAATCAATAATAATAATAATAATAGCAATGTTGTTTTGGACCCCAGTGACTTTCATTGTGTGGACAAAAAATCTTCAATATATTCTTTTTTGTTCCACAGAAAAAAATAAGAAATACAGAAACAACATGAGGGCAAGTAAATGATGACTTTCCATTGTAATATTGTGAAATATTATTCATGTAAAAATAACTGTTTTCTAGTTTAATATAATTAAAATGTTATTTATTCCTGTGATGAAAAGCAGAATTTTTTAGCTCCATGAATGCAGTCTTGTTACTTCCGTTGACTGATTCTTCAATATTTTAATGAGCTAATTTGAAACATTTCTTATTGTTGTTTTGTAGGAACCGTGATGTTTTTTCAGAATCCATAGATGAATAGAAAGTTTAAAATAACAGCATTAATTTAAAATAGAATTTTATTGTAATAATATAATCTTTACTTTCTTGCTGAATAAAAGTATTCGTTTCTTTGGTATCTTGGGGGGACTAGATAACTAAAATAAATAAAGTTTGAGAAAGGTTATAAGAAAACATGCAAATGTACTCATATTTAGCATGTAAATAACTATTCTTCATTTGTTGGATGCATTCAGTGTACAGTAGAGTGATTTGTATGCTCAGCTGCTGGTTATCATGCAATCTCTCAAAAGGAAAAACTGTATTTAGGTGCAAATTGCTGACAGCCGTCATTTCGATTTATGAGGACATGTGTAATATTTCCTAGCCCTAATAGACAAAGACACAGTGGCCTCTTCAGTCGGTGGGGATGATCATTAGGGGAAAAAAGGGCTCTCCAGACGTGCTCTGCTAGCTGAGCAAGGGGCGACAGGCTGCAGGAGGCCATGTTGATTGGGCCTAATCAACATCACTGCCACAGGAAGGTGTTGTACTGGCCTCTAGTCATTAACTACCCCTGCCTTTTACGCACAAAGTCTCTCTTATAATAGAAAAAAGGAAGAAGACTCACTGTGGAAAAGAAAAGTTACCATTTACACACCCTGAATACACAGACTCACATAGAATATCAAAGGCAAACTAATGACTGTGTAAAGGTCCCTGAAGAAAAAGAGTCTTTGTTATTAAATCATTCTTTTCCACACACCTGTTGCTAGCGAAGTGTGGTATTACTGTCTGGCATACTTCATATTAGATTAGAATTCAGTCAGATCATCAGATCTGCCTTAACAAAAGGCTGATGGGGGTACGAGAATAATTTTCTTACCTATAGCCTCTTGAACCGCTTTGGTTTTCAGACAGGAAGCCTTGGACAGCCTGTGGGGTGATCAGATTGATAGAGTCGAAAGATTTAATGCTGCATAAAGATTAACACTGCAATATTTTATTTTTTAATAACATGAATACATTATTTTATATGATTAATATTTTTAATATTAGTACTACAACTTGCACAGTTACAAAAAAAATCAATCATAATAATAATAATAATAATAATAATAATATGTATTGTTGTTGTTGTTGCTGTTGTTGTTAAAATTGTTACTGCTACTACCACTGCTTGTACAGGTAAAATGTAATATAAGGTAAATATGTGAAATCAATAATAATAATAATAATAATAACAACAATACAATTGTTTTAACATCATTATTATTACTGCTGCTGATGCTACTATTACTACTACTTACACAGTTGAATATTTCAAATCCATAGTAATAATAATAATAATGTTTTAACATGTATTACTATTATTATTATTATTATTATTATTGCTACAATTATTAATTGTAAAATTAAATGTTAAATTCATAAATAATAATACTAATAATAATACAATTGTTTAAACATGTATTACTATTATTATTATAGCTGCTACTACTACTACTTGTACAGTTAAATATGCTAAATATATAATAATAAAAATACAAATTTTGAACATTTATTACTACTACTACTACTACTACTACTACTATTATTATTATTATTACTGTTTGTACAATTAAATATGTTAAATTCATAATATTAATAATAATAATACAATTGTTTTACAATTATTTTATTATTATTATTATTATTATTACTGCTACTACTACTGCTTATACAATTAAATATGTTAAATTCATTATTATTGTTATTATTATTATTGCTACTACTACTACTACTTGTACAGTTAAATTATTACTGATATTACTACTACTTATACAGTTAAATATTTCAAATCAATAATAATAATAATAATATCGGAAGCATGGTGCAATGTTATATACAAAACATATATGGCCTGACTTAAGTTGCTATGCATCAAGTACTTCTGGAATATATCTTTATATTCTTATGCAATGGACAGAAGTAAAGCACAGGCTTACTTGGGGAAAATAAGAAAAAAAAATCCTGTGTTCTGTGATAAATTATGATTTACACAGCCCAGTGCAGTGCTAATTGATTTGTGGCATCTGGTTTAAGTGGAAAAACAGTTGCACACTGATGTCATGTTCTTTTTTTGTTTGTTTGCTTTTTAAATAGCTGCCTAATGAAAGGGTTACTACATTCTATGTCAGTCCTATGATTAATTTGAAAAATGTCCGTTATGGTTGTCAGAACTCTTGGAATGATGAAGTAGATATGCAATGCTTGTGTGACTAGATTTGCCAACTTCATATAGTTGATGGATATCATCAAAAGGACATTCCAGACACTCTTTTTTTGGATCAGGTTTTCTGGTTTAGCGAGAACACTAAATTCGGTCAAGAGTGAGAATGGAATATCCAACGTCACTCTGAATGAGCAATTTTAATGGTGGAACCTTATTTTAAGAAATGAGGACGTGATGATTTAATGTGCAGTTGGTTAAACTTAATTGAAATTGAATATACATCACCTCCACAAACTGGAGAAGTTTACCCGTAGAGACTTCAAACCCCTTCTTTGCAGTTTCACTCTTTCGTAGCTGGCATTCAAGAACAGACATCCTTTTTTTCAGATCTTGTAGATCGTCCTGTGAGAATATTAGTAAATGAATAAAGTTTACAGTTTTAGTAAAGTAAAATTTACTTTTCTTTATACAGTTTAGGTCAAAAGTTCACCTTGCAGAATCTGCAAAATGTTAATTATTTTACCAAAATAAGAGGGATCATACAAAATGCATGCTATTTTTTATTCATTACTGACCTGAATAAGACACTTCACATAAAAGATGTTTACATATAGTCCACAAGAGAAAATAATAATTGAATTTATAAAAATGACCCTGTTCAAAAGTTTGCATAAACTTGATTCTTACTTGATTGTTACCTGAATGATCCACAGCTGTGTTTTTTGTTTAGTAATAGTTGTTCATGAGTCCCTTGTTTGTCCTGAACAGTTAAACTACTGTTGTTCTTCATAAAAATCCTTCAGGTCCAACAAATTCTTTGGTTATTCAGCATTTTTGTGTATTTGAACCCTTTCCAACAATGAATGTATGATTTTGAGATCCATCTTTTCACACTCAGAACAACTTAGGGACTCATATGCAACTATTACAGAAGATTCAAACACTCACTGATGCTTCAGAAGGAAAAACAATGCATTAAGAGTAAGGGTGTGAAAACTTTTGAACAGAATGAAAACGTGTACATTTTCCTTATTTTGCCTAAATATCATATTTTTTTCATTTAGTATTGTCCTTTAGAAGCTACAGAAGACACCTTCATGTTTCCCTGAAGACAAAATAAGTTCAATTTACCCTGATCTTCAAATTCCGAAAGTTTTCACCCCCCGACTCTAAATGCATTGTTTTTCCTTCTGAAGCATCAGTGAGCGTTTTAACCTTCTGTAATAGTTACATATGAGTCCCTCAAATGTCCTCAGTGTGAAAAATGGTAAAATAATTAGCATTTTGCAGATTATGGAAGATGTATATACACTTTTGACCTCAACTGTACATTAAAATGGAATTGATTTGTAAGGTAAATAAGCTAAATAATGCTGTCAGAAAATCAAACTTTTAAAATGTGCCACCTAAAATAGTAAACTGTTTCGCACATATATTTTAGAATAGTTTTTGAAGCTGAGTACATAGTGTGTGATCATTACAATAATCAAGAAAAAATGCTATCCTACGTAATCACAATTTGCTGTGAAAATACTATTCATCTGTAGACACGCGAGGTTGCTAGCCAGAGATTTCAAAAATAACCTCATCAGCCCACGTCACCCTGCAAGATCATGTTAAAGCCTTCGCAGCACATCAGCCCAGTTACTGAATAATACAAAGCAAACAGTGACCTACTTTCTATAGTACACGAGAGAAGAAAAACCCGGAGTGGGACCGAGAAGGGAATGTGGATTGGGAACAGGCTAGTGTCAAACTCTCAGTGTGGAATACCTTTCCACGGCCGGGTTGTTCAGTTTTCTGAGACTTCATTTCAGCTATCTCAGCCTCCAGGAGATGGATAACCTCCTCGTAGTCCATCTCCATTCCCCGGGCCTGTTTCTGTGCAGCCTCTGCCAGATGGATCCGGGTCCGCAGGGAACGACTCTCCTCCACTGCAGATTTTGCTTCCTGCAACAGCGGAGTTCCACTTTGAGCGACAGTGCTGAGAGTGCATGTACAGTAGGACGCTACAATGCTCAGGGGCTCTTCCCCATAACATTGCAAACTCAGTGCACTTGAAAAGAAATGCCTGCACAGTCTCATCCCCCCTCCTTCCCCATCACTTCCCTCCAGACTCGCAGCATGACAAAGCACAGCACTGCTTCTTTTAACCTAGAAGTTTAAAGAGGCTGAACAAACAAGTCATGTGTAAACATGTTTCTTTACGTCCATTTCTGCTTTACAGAGAATAGACAGGGCAGGTTTGGCAGATGAGAACCAGTGTAACAAGCTGTTACATAATACAGGTATCGAAAGATGTTTTGGCATTAATGAAAACCACAACAGCATCGGATACTTGTCAGCAAGGTATCGCTCAATAGACGTCAGACAAAGCAAAGGTAACCAGGCCATTGTAATTATGAAGCTGTGGGGTATGATAGCACTCTTAATGGACAGGTGACACGAAATGTGTGAAACAATCTATAAACTAACACACACGTGTGGTAGTTCACAATTAAAAATTTGACATTAAAGTGACTGTGTGACTTTCTTACTGCAGACCTATTAAAGCAAGATTTGAAAACACATTTTTACTCATCCTGAGTACTATTTCCTGTCATTTATTTCAAATTACCAGGAAATACTTATGAAGAGGGTACAGATAATTGCCCACTGAAGGAAGAACTTATTAAATAGACATGATGGATATTATATTGAGGGATCTTACATCACTTTTTTTTTTATCAGAGAGGAATATAAAATTAGCACTTATGTCCATTTATTGCCCATGTATAATGGAGAATATGTAAAGTTTATTATAAGGATCGTGCATTGGTTACAATTTATGTAATTTTCTGAGAATGTTGAATTCACAAGCACATACTGCACTGTATAACTCTGTCCCAGAAATCCTGAGAAACAGAAGTGGTGGCTGGGGAAAACTAACACGAATTTAATGAACTACGGAAGCTTGTATTAAGCCTTACAGTCTAAATAAAAAATGGATGCATTAGTGCAGAATAATTTTTTTCACATACAGTACACACTGTGTAGTAGCTTATGTGCATTGTACAGTACACTGTATTGTGAAATATTAATACAATTTAAAAAAACTTGTATTAATAGTTGTAAAATAGCAATTACTTCAGTCTTCAGTGTCACATGATCCTTCAGAAATAATTGTAATATGGTGATTTGGTGCTGAGGAAACTTTTTTTATTATTATTATCAATGTTAAAAACAGTTGCATTGCTTAATATTTTTGCTGAAACTGTGATAAATGTTTTTCATGATTAATAAAAAATTCAAAGGAACAGCACTTATTTAAAAAATAGCTATGTAATAATTTATAACTGTCACTTTTCATAAATTTAATGCATCCTTTTTTTTTTTTGGCTTATCACACATTTATATATATATATATATACAGAAATATATTTAGTCTGTGCTAAATTGTGTAAATCAAAAAAAAAAAAAAAAATTTAGGATATGTTCTTCAAGCAAAATAGTTAATATTAAAAGCAATATTGACGTTAAAGTAAATTTGTGTTGTTTTAAAAATGTTTGGATATTCTTATTGGGAAAAATAAAATAATTTTTATTTTTATTTTTACAGCACAGGGCTTGTCATAGCATAAAACAAACTCTCTATCATATCCATAACCTCAGACCCCATATAACCCCATGTATGTGTATATATTTAATTTAATACATATTTTTCAAACTTAATATTGAAAAGCAATATTGGCATGAAAGTAAATTTGTGTTGTTTTTTGTGAATGTTCACTAATTTTTATTGGAAAAATAATGAAATGAAATGAAATGAAATGAAATGAAATGAAATGAAATGAAATGAAATAAAATAAAATAAAATTTTTATATTTATCAGAGAGGAATATACATTAGCACTTATGTCCATTTAATGTCCAAGTATAATGGAGAATATGTGAATATATATATGCGCTAAATTTTATATTTTTTGTATATCAGTATATCTTTATTTTTTCATGTTTTAACCACAAATATCACTACATTTTATTATATTTTTGCTTGAATCAAGAAAAAAAAGACTTCAAGATATATTCTCCATACAAAATTGTTAATATTGAAAGCAATTTTGAGGTAAAGTTCAAAGTAAATTTGTTTTTTTTTTTATATAAATGTTCAGATATTCTTATTGAAAAAAAACACCAATTATTTATTTAAATTAAATTAAATTACATTAAATCAAATATTTATTTTACAGCACAGGGCTTGTCAAAGCCCAAAACGAACTCTCTATTATATCCATAACCCTAGATCACAATGTACAGATTTAAATGAAGAGATTGTAACCCTAGAGCCACATGGACAAGTCACACCTCACACCGGTCACGGCTGCCCCTGCACACGTTTTGCTGTAATGTAGCCGGGTGAACACTGCGTGGACGCTGATGTAGCCTGCACATATCTTACAAGAGAGGAGGCTTAAAAGCCCACTGCTTCGATGCTGAAAAGCCCATCAGCCTACCTGTTGCTCTAATGGCAGATATAGAAGGTAAAGTGTGGGTGGGGGTGAAGAGAGCAGAAAGGATTCAGCAATACAGAACAACGCTTTAAAGAAACATACAGGGCTTTAAAAAGCCTTGGTTTCGCACCACAGGGAACATAGTACATCTATTAGCGCTTCAATGTGATGAACTGGATGCGAACTGAGCCCTCTGTAGTGCTCCAGGAGGGAGCAGCTGCGTCTCCACAGACTGGAGCAAATCGCTCTGGGAAGAGGAGACAGAAGTCGCATTGACCCTGACGCCAATCGAAACGCCACAGGGCCTCATACAGCTGACCAAACATTCAACGTGATGCTTTTATAAAGAGCATAACTGCATTTTCCGTCTTATTTAGATCATCTCTTAAGGTCAACCGCAAGGGAAATTGCTGTTGCTTCAATTCATTGCTGCAAGTGAATTGAAGTTGAATGCTTTTGCGAGACGAACCATATCGCCAGCAGTCGGGTCGATAAGAGGGCACTAATAGTTCACCACACACCATACAACATACATATAAACTAGCTTTTACATATTCTAAGAAAATATGAGCTGTGCTTTTCTGGCCAAAACTTACTGCCATGATGTTAAGATGTCGCTAACTAATCGCTAAGGTGTTCTAAATGTTTTTAGAATGTTGATATATGGGCCAAAAAAAATCAGAAAGAGCCCACAAACAAGTCTTTATGATATTCTGATCTCTAGATATGACTCCAGCACCTCTTTCAATGCCTGTACACAATTTTGCTGTACAAAGTTTGGGTTAAAACAGATTTTATATATATAGTCTCACCAAGGCTGCATTTATTTGATAAAAAAATACAGAAAACGCTGTAATATTTTGAAATATCAAATAACTGTTTTCTATTTGAATATATTTTAAAATGGAATTTATTCCTGCGATGCAAAACTGAATTTTCAGCATCATCTTTAGTGTCACATGATTCTTCAGAAATCATTCTAATATGTTCTACATTACTTATTATTAATATCATTTTGATGATAATTTTAATATCATCGCCACTTTTGATGAAATTAATAAAATTGTGTCTTTGCTGAATATAAGTATTTTAAACTTTTGAATGTAGTGTGTAAATGTCATTGCATTAGATACAAAATATCAAAGCAACCCTAGTGAAAAATAAATATATAATTAAAAAAAAAACTTTATTTCATGCTAAGTATACTACAAATACATTTACATATTATGTATTTAATAAAAACACCCTGCAATTGTACTTTTCGTATACTTAACAGATATATTTTTGAATTCTGCTACATTTGAACAACTAATTTTGTACTTAATGCACTTTAATTGTGCAGAAATAGTGCTGAAGTCCAACTAAAGATATACTTAAGTACATTTGATTGTGCTAAAGTGGAACTATTGCAAGTATACTTCTAGGTACACTTTCCAAAATGTCAAGATGTTCATGTCTTTCTTTCTTCAGTCATAAAGAAATCATGTTTTTTGAGGAAAACATTTTAGGATTTTTTTCCATATAATGGACTGCTATGATGCCCCGATTCTGAACTTCCAAAATGCAGTTTAAATGCAGCTTCAAACTATCCCAAATGCGGTTGTAAACGATCCCAGTTGAGAAAGGAAGGTCTTATCTAGCGTAACAATCAGTTATTTTAATTATAACAATACAATTTATATACTTTTTAATGCCAAATTGCTCGTCTTGTCTTACTCTGCCTGGACTGTTTTTGTTCCAATTCATGACAGTTTTAGTATGTCAAAAAAAACTCTGATCTCATGTTCTCCCTCAACTTCAAAATCATCCTATATCGCTGTTTTACCTTTTTTGTTAAGGGTGATTGATCTTCTTTGCATGTTCACTTTGCAAAGACTGGGTCGGTACATAAATGTTTTCCTCAAAAAACATAATTTCTTTACGACTGAAGATATAAAGGCATGAACATCTTGGATGACAAGGGGGTGAGTACATTATATGTGAATCTTTATTTTGGAATTGGACTTCTTTAAATATTTTGCATTTAAAGACCTATAGTATTTAAAGATCATACAACCCTCATCAATAGTGACATTAAAACATATTTTAGGCTTAATATTAAAAAATGTGCATTGTGCACAAGTAGTACTCCAAATAAAGTTTAATTACAATTTTTATATCAGCAAGTCAAATCAATTTGTTAATAGATTTGAACTATACTATAGATCTGAACTATTACTAAAATAAATGCATTTATAAATCTATTAATTTTTCACTAGGAAAGTGTCACCTGCAAACAAATTATTAATTATGAACAAGTTGCACTAAAGTATGACAGCCAGAAAGTGTTCAAACTGCTTTTTGTAGAATACGGACTCCAAACTTTTAAATAGTGTTTGAGAAGAAAATTATTACCTTTGCTTATAAGGTAATAACAAACCAATAAAGGTAATTACACACCAATATGCTGCACAATTTGAAGCATCATTCATATCCGTAACACACACAAACAATACTTAATGCTGGTGGTTAGTTCAAATTATAAACCATGAGCACAGGCGAAAGTAATCTTGACGATGTCATTAGCGTAGACTAGCTGTACTGCCAATTTTGTTTAATTGATATGCAGCAGGATGATCAGAATGTACTGTTTTGCTGCCTTAGTAACAGTCTAATAAAACCATTAAAGTCCAATTAATCTCGCATTGAATGCCGAGGCTCTTTGGATTTGGTTTTACGTAACAGGCACTTCTGAGGCTCTGAGATAGAACCCAAAGGGCTAGTGGGAGCCCGTTTCTTTATAACTCATAGAAAAGAACTATTTCCAAACACCGACTGCCATCCCTCAATGTCCTACATACTTCATCTCCCACATGATGTTCTTAATGTGGGTGTTTCAAGCTTCCTGTAGTGAGCGGAATGCACTGAAAATAGATTTTTGGATATTGCTCATAGCATTTTTTCAGTTTTTCATTTGAGCTCTGTATAGTGCTGCTGAGAAAATAATGCAGTTTCAGCATTTTAACTCTACAGAGTACCCTCATCTCACCTGTCTGATCGCACATGTGCCCAGAGCTCCCCCCTGTGGCATACCTAACATGGTACACTGACATTGGAATAGAACAAATGTAAAAATAAATAAATAAATAAAACAAAAGATAAATGTCTTAAAGCTAACGGCCTGTTTTACACCACTTTTTGCATTTTAACGTTGACAGCAGGCTAGTTCTGAGCTTACACCATGAAAGTCAAACCTAAAATTGTAACAATTGTCTGCTGCCGTTTGAAGTTGCATGGTCATATACACTACCAGTCAAAAGTTTTTTGAATAGTAAGATTTTTAATGTATTTTAAAGAGTCTCTTCTGCTCACCAAGCCTGCATTTATTTGATCCAAAGTACAGCAAAAATAGTAAGATTTTGAAATATTTTTACTATTTAAAATAACTGATTTCTATTTGAATCTATTTTAAAATGTAATTTCAAAGCTGCGTTTTCAGCACCATTACTCCAGCCTCATGATCCTTCAGAAATCATTATAATATTTTGATTTACTGCTCAAAAAACATTTATTATTATTAGTATGTTGAAAACAGCCAAGTAGATTTTTTTCAGGTTTCTTTAAAGAATAGACAATTCAGAAGAACAGCATTTATTTGAAACTGAAATCTTTTGTAACATTATAAATGTCTTTATCATCACTTTTGATCAATTTAAAGCATACTTGCTATATAAAAGTATTTACAAGTAAAGTAAATAAATAAATAAATAAATAAAATAAAATAAAAAATTATACTGACTCCAAGCTTTTGTATGTTATAGTGTATAATGTTACAAAAGCTTTTTATTTTAGATAAATGTTGATCTTTGGATCTTTCTATTCATCAAAGAGTCCTGAAAAATATGTACTCAACTGTTGATAATATTAATAAAAAGTTTCTTAAACAGCAAACCAGCATATTAGAATGATTTCTGATGGATCATGTGACACTGAAGACTGGAGTAATGATGCTGAAAATGTAGCTTTGATCACAAGAATAAATTACGTTTTAAAATATATTTGAACAGAAAGCAGTTATTTTAAATAGTAAAAATATTTCACAATATTGCTGTTTTTACTGTATTTTGGATCAAATAAATGCAGGCTTGGTGAGCAGAAGAGAATTCTTAAAAAAAAAAACAATAAAAATCTTACTGTTCAAAAACTTTTGACTGGTAGTGTATTGATAAAATAAGTTAATTCTGCTAATTCTGAAAAAAAAAAAAATGTTTAAGAACCAAAAGGTGAAATTTAGTAATTATTTAAAAACTTCACTGCATCTAGAACTAGGAAGTAGTGAAAAAGTGAGTAGTCTGCTCAATCAATGTTGCTTGTACAGTACATTGCAAAATGATAAATAGGTTGCAAACTTTGTTTGCATTAAGCTTATTATTGTGTCAATATATGTGCATTTTGAATGCTGTAACCTGCTAATATGGGCACCAAAATGAAAGTGTTCTGCTTACGAACGAGTTGCGTACCTGTTTAACTTTTGTCAGTTCCTGCAGCATCTTATGAGTAAGGCTCTCGGATTCTGCCAGCTTATCCTGTTAGAAGAGAGATCTTCGTATGAGTCAGCATCAGAGTTAGCCAACTCATTTTCATAAATAGGATTAATGAGAGCCCCGCTCAATAACACATGAATGAATGTCACACGTTTCAGCATGTGACAATGTTTAAAATCACCGTCATGGTGGTACCTGCAGTCTCTTGAGCTCTCTCAAGGCCTCAATGTGGTCTTTTCTTAGTCTCTCCATCTCATCCAGATCATCAGAGTCTGATAACGATGGCTTAGAAAATAATAGTTAATATAACTGTTATATAAAACCATGACAAAGAATAAAACATTATATGTAAAAAATGTTAAACCAATAATAAATAAATATATATAAAGCACATTATAAGCATATTTGTACTTACAGTAGGGACTGATGGAGACTCAGTGAGATCATCTGATGTCAATCTCACTACTTCCTGTTCTGAGTCAGACTTGGATGCTTGTTTAAAGAGTTCCTTTGTTACTGTCTCAAAATCTTACAGAAGAAAAATGTCTTGTTAAAATATGTTCAGTCACACAAAATGCAAAATGTACAACAATGTAGGAGTTTATTTTTTAAAGTATGAACTTAGAATAACGTACTGCATAAATAAAGAGAGGTAAAAAGCCATCAGTACATAAACAACTACGACATAATGAAGACTGACAGAGTTTTTTCTCACCTCCATAAGCCACTGTCCCTCCTGGGTTCAAACGCAGCCTTTCTCTCAGAGTCAGGACCTGAGACTCAGTAGGCTTCAATCCCAGCACCTCCAGTGCCTGTGGACAAAACAACCGCCCTTTTAGAACATTTAGTTATGCTAGCATAACATGGTCACTGCTTTGCTCTCTCTCTTTCTCTCACACACACACACTTGCTTCAATGTCTATGTATGACATATAATACAATTAATAATAATAATATATTTAATGCAGTTAGTGTCATTTAAATTTCATTTAAATAAATGTATAAACTAAATAAACATAAAAATGTATTTTTACACAATTATAAAACTATTTATAATACACATTACTGTAAAATGAGCTTCTGGAGTTATAATCTTTCTAGAAATTCATCCTCCTCTACATAACAACTGATCTACAGACTGTGCTGCAGTCCAGTGTGATTTAACACAATGAAGCTATGGTACAAGCTCTATTGATTTTCCCATTGTACGTGTGGATATGGGATAGCACACTAACTGCACATGTTGTTCAACAGTGGGATTAACTCCCTCAACGCATGATAGTAAAACCGTAAAAGATCAATACAGTCCTGAGCCTGATGGGTAACCGATCGTTAAAGCCCGCTGGGGGACGCCCAGTGTTTGACCTTGCTGTAAACATGAGATGTTCCTGTAGTTCTGTATTGTGATAGAAATAGTTATCTGTTTCTATTTGAGAGGATGTTATTATGGAGACCTGGTCTGTTTTCTCGGGCTTCAGTTCAGAGCTGGGAGTCGAGGATAGAGGTTTTGAGGGTCTGCAGGTATTGCTGGGATTACAGGCAGCGGATGCATCTGGACAAAGGAAGAGAGAGAAAGAGAATCCAAATGAAAAAAAAATCTCTTTTGCAAAACAGCTGTTTGTGATTTTGGTAAAGCACATCAGATTTTTTTTTTTTTGTAAGACTCTTACATAACTCTATGAGAGCACAATTTATTTGAGTAGATTCCTCACAGTAGTGGTTCAAATAAGTAGTTAGCATTTAAACCACACTTAAAAATTCCAGAATGTCTCTGCATTATATAACAAAATATTAAATAAAGTGGCATTTATTTTACAGAAATATAAGACACACTTTTCAAGCAAAAAATGTTTTATTAAAAAAAAAAGTTTTGACACATTCTAGTTGTCAGACATTAATGCAACATGTTTATAATGATTTTTTTTTTTTTTTAAATGACACTTACTTTGATATTTTGTATCTAATGCTAAAAACTACATACTCTGTTCAAAAGTTTAAGAAACTAATATTTTTTAACATTCATCTCATTCAATGTTTTTCTTTGAACTTTCTATTCAAAGAAACCTAAAAACAAGTATTTTTGTTTCCTCAAAAATATTAAGCAGCACAAATGTTTTCAACATTCCTAATAATTTGAATTTGAAATGTTTCTTCAGTGGTAAACAGCCATACTAAAAATGATTTCTGAAAGACCATATGACTGGAAAATACGACTGAAAATTCAGTTTTGCCATCATGGGAATAAATTACATTTTAAAATGTATTAAAATAGAAAACTATTGTTTTAAATTGTAATAATATTTCACAATATTAAAGTATTTTTGATCAAATAAACGCAGCTTTGGTGAGCATTAGAACTGTTTACTTTTAAACAGTAGAGTTAGTGTTATTAGGTGTCAAAAAACATCCAAATAATTTTTTGGGCCACTTCGGGTCAATCATTTAAACTCTCATTCAAATATTCCACCATTATATTTGATCCCTCATGATGCTTTGTGTACAAGCAGGAATTAATATTGTTTGCACAGGCTGTTTTTTTTCTCCATAAACCCCATCCAACCAGATCTATGAACTGGAGAGAATGCACAATGCTTTGCTCAAAACAGTGTCAACCCTGTCAAATCCTCTTACACGATGAATAACTGTGAAAGTAACTGAGCTAACAGGTATGTGCTATGGCCATGAGGTCACTATCTCATCATTTATTGTTCAGTCATTCATTATCTGCATATTTGATTATCTTTTTGGGGGAATTTATTTCCTGGCAATAATTTCTTGGGGATTCAAAGCCATTTTAGAGTAATATCAGACAGTCCCTCTCACATTTGAGGCTTTTATGCAATATGAAATGATTCATTTTCATTACCTAGGCTTTGGTGAAACTGTACATGGTGCTCTTAAAATTGGCTCCCTCATAGGATATTCCCAATACAATATTATGCACATAATATGTGACCCAGGACCACAAAACCAGTCTTAAAGCGCTGGGGTACATTTGTAGCAATAGCCAAAAATACATTGTATGGGTCAAAAAACATGATCTTTACCTAATATCCTATTGATTTTTGGCATAAAACAAAAATCAATAGGATATTAGGTAAAGATCATGTTCCATTAAGATATTTGGTAAAATTCCTACTGTTCCAATTTTTGATTAGTAATATTTGCTAAAACTTCATTTGACTTTAAAGGTGATTTTCTCAAAATTTTGATTTTTGATTAGATTTTCAAATTGCTGCATTGCTAAGAACTGGTCTATTTGACAAACTTTAAAATGGAAAGATTTTTTATTCAATATTTTGATTTTTTTGCACCCTCAAATTCCAGATTTTCAAATTGCTCCTATATACAGGGTTTGCAGTATTTTAAACAAAGCAGATCTGGTCTGGGTGGGGTTTATAGAAAAATAATATATCCTGTGCAAACAATATTAATTCTTGCATTTATTCAAGATATTATAAGCGATTTAATGGTGTCATATTTGAACGAAATTTTAAATTGTTGACTTAAAGTGGCCTCAGAAATTATGAAACGTATGAAACTGTTGAAAAAGTTTTTTTTTTTAAATGTCTCTTATGCTTAAAAAAGTTCTTTCTTCTCGCTGAGACTTTCTTCTCAGGGTCAAAGTTTAGTCTGAGTACATACCGAAACATTTGGAAACAGTCATTTGCTTCATTTCATAATTCATGTTCATCGTTCGATACAGCTGGTGTTTAAATCTGTTTTAAATCGCAGCTCAAAAGAGCTTTATTAAAGGTGCTCGTCAATGAAATGAAACCCTGTCCTGAACAGAGTTCAGCATCCTCGGTTTCACCTGGAGTTATGTGTCATGTTGATGGTAATATCCATTTTCAGAACCATGCCAGCTGGATTATCCTGAGTTACAAACACAGCACCTCATCAGCACCTGTCTGCCAAGCAGGTAGCCTAATCCAGGTTTTTCCAAAATGCTCCTTATCTATGAGTTTCAGATTGTTCAAAGGCAAAATGCCATGAAAAATGCATCAGAATATGAAAGGCTGCACAGACAGTCTGTGAATAACAATAGGAGCATGTATGGATGGTTTAAAGGAATATTTTGGGTTTAATACGAGATACCAACATTTGAAATTAATTTGGACTTTTTGAAAAAAAAAATGAGTTACAGTAAAACACTTGTAATGGAAGAACAGGGACATACAGGCTTGTATTTGTGATGAAGTACTTTAATTCTTTCCAAAAATAGTTTTAAAAAAACATTTGAGCTGATTTTAAAGCCAGGACTACAGTTCTAAGAAAGATAAGTAAAAAGGTCTATTGCATGCATCATGTAAATGAACAGAATGCATCAGTAATAGAAATTTTGTTTTTATAGTTGGATAAATATTAAAATTGTTGTTTGCGTCACTTTTTTAATCTTTTGTTCCTACTACTAAAATTTAACAGGTGATTTTCACAAAGAATATTATTAGTTGACCCCCATATCAAAAAGAAATAAATTATATTTTGCTTAAAGAAACTCTTTTTAACACCATTACCATTTTTTGCATTGTGACTTCATTGTTAGGACTAATGTTAAGACAATATGAAAAAATACTTCAAGTGTGTAAGTACTTGAAAAATCACTATAGTATTTTAATTTATAATTAAAAAATTTAAAAAAATTCATACAATTTTCTTTTTCTTTTTATGCATTGTTTTGAAATGCCACCTATATTTGAGTCCATGCATATAAAACAGCATTTTTGTCTGTCTGCTGCAAATCAGTGAATGCAACCTTCTCAAAATGAAGCCTTCACTCCAAAGCCAATTTAGTTCATGCAGCAATGAGATGTTTATATTATGGAAGCCTGTTTCCACCATTTAATAAAAATTAAAAAATAACTTTTTATCTCGCAATTTTGACCTTTTTTCTCAGAACTGCTTGATACAAATTTGCAATTGTGAGTTATAAAGTCAGAATTGCGAGGTATAAACTTGCAATTGCGACTTTTAAAGTCAGAACTACAAGACACAAACTTGCAATTCTGCGAAATAAAGTTGCAATTCTGCAAAATAGTCAAAATTGCAAGATATATTTCTCACAATTCTGACTTTTTTTTCTCAGAATAGCGAGTTTATATTTTGCAACTGTGACTTTTTCTCTGAATTGCGAGTTTACATCTCGCAATTTTGAGATTTTTTCTCAGAATTGAGTTTATATCTCGCAATTGTGACTTTTTTTCTTAGAATTGCGAGTTTACATCTCGCAATTTTAAGTTTTTTTCTCAGAATTTCGAGTTTATATCTCGCAATTGTGACTTTTTTCTCCGAATTGAGAGTTTATATCTCGCAATTGTGACTTTTTTTCTCCGAATTGCGAGTTTATATCTCGCAATTGTGACTTTTTTTTCTCCGAATTGCGAGTTTATATCTAGCAATTGTGACTTCTTTCTCCGAATTGCGAGTTTACATCTCGCAATTTTGAGGTTTTATCTCAGAACTGCGAGTTTATATCTAGCAATTGTGACTTTTTTCCTTAGAATTGCGAGTTTATATCTCGTAATTGTGACTTTTTTCCTCAGAATTCTGAGTTTATATCTAGCAATTTTGACTTTTTTCAGAATTGCAATCTAATTCTGAGAAAGAAGTCAGAATTATGACTTTGTATCACACAATCCTGAGAAAAAAGTCAGAACTGTAAAATAAAAAGTCGCAATAACCTATTTTTATTTTTTATTCAGTGGCGGAAACAGGCTTCCACAGTATATAGCTATAATATGAAATAGTAGCATGTTTTTTTTTAAACTAATGCTTTTTAATGTTTATTTCTTTGTCTCTAAGCATTTAAAGACCTTTACTGTAACTATTATTTTTGTTCTGAAACTCCTATAGGATTCCCATAAAGGGAATACAGGCTTGCAGTACCAGAGTTGGCCACTGTGGTGCAGGCACTCTCAGGTGAGGACACGGGGGTGAGATTAGGCTTTGTTGTTGCTGCTCGTACCTGTAGGAAAGACACAAATTGAAGCCTTTAAGAAAACTTAAACCTCAGTTATGCATTATTGAGTCTCTGTCCACAGTCTTTTGTCTCACCTTAGCAAGTTCTACAGAAGGCAACGTCTCACTTCCAGAGTTGGGGGTGTTGGCTATCTTAGGGACGAGACCTCCAGGCAGATTTGCTCCTCCCAGTCCAGGGGGCCTGAGCTGGGGGGCTGTACAGCAGGGAGGTTGAAGGGAGATGGGGCTGTGGGGTCCACTGCTGGAGCCTGATGAAGACCTTCGTCTAATAAATGCTATTTCTACTGTAGGGTCTGGTCTGTAGGGTCAAACAGTGATGTTTGTACATATATGATTTTACACTCTGTCACCATCCATCTGCATAAGATACATCAGGTTGTCTTGAAAGTTTGTGTTCAGATAGACATATATAGTGGAAATTTAACCTGAGTTTTGTTCGAGTGAGTATGGTTTTGGCTTCTTCATGTGTTACTCCAATGAGTGACTCCTTATTGATGGATATGAGCTGGTCTCCAGTCTTTAGTCTCCCATCCTAGAGTCACAGAAAAACATTTCACTTCACCTTAATGGACTTAATTTCACTTCAATTAACTTCACTTAAAATACACAGTAAATACACAGTGAAATATTATTACAATGTAAAAGAACTGTTTTATATATTCTAAAAAGTTATTTATTACTGTGGTGGCAAAGATAATTTTTCAGCATCATTACTCCAGTCTTCAGTGTCACATGATCATTCAGAAATCATTCTAATATGATGATTTGCTGCTCAAGAAACATTTCTTATTATGAATGTTGAAAACATTTGTGCTGCATAATACTTTTGTGGAAACTGTGATTTGTTCAGGATTCTTTGATGATGAAAAACAGCATTTATTTAAAACAGAAATCTTTTGCAATATTGTTTTTACTGTGACTTTTAATTTAGTTAATGCATCCTTGCTGAATAAAAGTATTACTTTCTTACTTTTAAATGGTATTGTAACTTACTGTACTTCACCTCAATTTTTCATTTACCTCCCATAACTTCACCTTAATTTAACTCCCTTCACCTCACAATCTGCTTTACAAACTACTAGTGTTTTACAAACCACAAATCAACACAAAAAACTATGTACGAATATTTACATTTTTTTTTGTTTTTCTTCCTAAACTCAGGGACATCTAAATTCTATTTTACAAAATTAGATAATAAAAAATACCTTTTGGCAATCGCCTCCTTGTATTATTTCTTGAACGTACACCATTGGCCCCTCTGCACGGTTAGCTCCGCCCCTGATCACCAAGCCTAATCCGGTCCCTTTGGCAACACATATCAACTGAATCATGCAGTCTCTGGGGAAAGACAGGTAAACATAAGTGCTTGGATCAACAGCAGAAACAATGGCTCCTGAGGTGATTCGTTTTTTTTCAATATCCATAAATTAATCTTTTGTGGGATTTCTCTTTTGCTCGGACTAGGTTAGGGGTTTTTAGTCTAAGACTCTTCAGTCAGGACACTATTAGCAGCAACAGTGTAAGAAAGCTGTTGGGTTCTGTTATTTGTTTTGGTAGTGGAATTGTATATATTGAAGTATATACAAAAAGATCACACAAAAGCACTGGATTCAATCTACAGTCATTTGGTTCTCACGTGCAGACTTGTGGAGGTGGGGAGGTAATGCAGGCAGTGGTGTATACTGGGTTTGGGTCTTTAGGGCTCAGAAGAAGAGGACTGGTTGATCTGGAAGATGAGGAGGAGGAGGCAGTGTCGGTGATCTTTCCTGAAGACAAGAGATTCGCTTTTTAATACTTTTAATCACTGCAATGTTTTCACGTAGAATAAGAATACACATTGAATATTTGTTATATATTTTTGGGTACACTTCTGTTCAAAGGTTTGGAGTATTAAGGATTTTAATGCTCCTAAAGTTCCTTGTTTGTCCTAAATAGTTAAACTGCCCACTGTTCTTGAGAAAAATTCTTCAGGTACCACAAATTCTATTTTTTTTTTAGCATTTTTGTGTATTTGAGCCTTTTCCAACAATGACTGTATGATTTTGAGATCCATCTTTTCACACTGAGGACAACTGAGGGACTCATATGCAACTATTACAGAAGGTTCTAAACTTTTTGAATTTGAAATTTAACTTATTTTGTCTTCCGGGAAACATGTATTTTCCGTAGCTTCTGAAGGGCAGTACTAAATTAAAAAATGTGATATTTAGGCAAAAAAAGAAAAATGTACACATCTTCATTCTGTTCGGTAGTTTACATCCCTAGCTCTAAATGCATTGGTTTTCTTCTGGAGCATCACTGAGAATTGAAAAGATACATGAAAGTCCCCAGAATGAAAAGATGGATCTCAAAATCATACAGTCATTGTTGAAAAAGATTTTTCTAAAGAACAGCGGGCAGAATAACTATTTATGACAAACAAGGCTATGGATCATTCAGGTAACACAGTATTAAGAATCAAGTGTATGTAAACTTTTGAACAGGGTATATTTTACTATTCAGGTCAGTACTAAATAAAAAATAACATGCATTTTGTATGATCCCTCTTATTTTGGTAAAATAATTCACATTTTGCAGATTCTGTGAGGTGTATGTAAACTTTTGACCTCAACTGTATATTTAATTTATTCCTAAAATGTTAACTGCTCAGAAGCCATTACTCTGATATGATTTGGTGCCCAAGTAAAATTTCTTATTATCACATTTGAAATGGTTGTGCTGCTTAATAAAAAAAATCTTCTTTCAGAACAGTTCATTTTATGTGAGTTAGAATTTTTTGCAACATTCTAAATGTCTTTACTGTTGTGAATTTAATGCATTATAAAAGTAATAAAAGTATTAATTTCTTTAAAAAAAAAAAAAGAAATCTTACTAACTTGAATGATAGAGTACACACACATACATAGTTTTAAGTCTATTCTGATGCTTAATGTAGAAATGGCTCTTTATGTAGGAAACAATGATGTTATGAAGTACCCAAACCAAATCTTTTTTAAAGACGTTGCATTGTAGACTATTTTTGTCAGTTGCTGCAAGTTCTCAAAATCAGACGTTAGTCATTCACTCCTGAAATGCAGTATAATGATAGACGTAGTGGAAAATACCTGTGGAAGCAGAGGTGTCTGATCCAGAACTGGTACTACTGCTGGAGCCATATTTTTCCATTAACTCAGCAAATTCCCTCCTAATGATAAACATATAAAGGCAGATGCATATATATATAAGGTATATATATATATATTCACCTTTCCTGGAGACATAATTTTCCAGTGGTTCATAATAAGAGAGCTTTTGTACAGACTAACGCTTTCTTAGCAATTTTTCTGTCTGTGTTGTATTTAAAGCATAAACATTACGTGGGTTTTCCATTCTGTAAAATCAAGCATTACATAATATGAAGGATATTATCATTCTTAGTTTTTAAAATTCACATTTTATAAGACAGTCTCTGTTTATTCATCTCCCATTAAGTGCAACTTCCTCATTAGTCCTAAAAGAAGCTTAGAAGCACTTAATTAGATTACGGAAGTAATCACAGATAAATTGGCATCAAAGTTAAGAGCCAGACTGTTTCCAAACCAGAAATGCGATCTAGGCAGTAATCTTTCAATTAATATGATGTTCTCGAAATCTGTGTACCATACTGAAGCAGTTTGTTTGAGGTGACTGATTGTCCATTAATTATGAAGGTAATCCTTTTACAATGTTACAGATTAAAACCTGACCTCAGCTGGTTTAACTCAGGACACATATGACAGACTTGCGGCCCAAATACGTCAACAGCTGTTCAGTCAGGAGTACAAAAGTGCTCATCGGGAAGTCACTGTGACCAGCAAAATGCCAGTTCGATTTAAACAAAGACAGACAGGATGAACTTGACAACTGCCCAAAACCTAGACCTCTGGCTAAGCAGACAATGCCAAAACAAAAAAAATCTCAGCATGCATCCTCTAAAAATGACTTAGCATCGAGTAGCAGCTTGATGTTGTCAGTACAGACTACATCGATCTAGTCTATTTAAAAAAAATAAATGAATCACTAAACAAGTGCTAAAATTCTCAATAAAGTGCTAAAGACTTTAATGTACTTAGTTGTATTAAGACTATTTTTAGATTTAAAAAAATCAAGACGCTCATCTGTACTCATCCATTTATAGGATTAAGTATATAATGTCCAACAGTACACAATCTGTACTTGGCAAGCAATATTTCCTGTCTCCATATAATTAAAATCTTTGGACACAAAACAAATCAATTAAATAGAAAAAAAAGTCATTTTACCTGGAAGCGTCATCACGTACTATCAGTAAAGACATGTGATTTGTAGCTGACGCCATGCGAAGAACCTCCACTGCCCTAATATCAAACAGATTTCTCAGTTTAAATGTTTTAATACATTTAGGCATCTTCTATTTTATGACAGATCCATAACCAATCCAGAATACATTACTTTTCATTTGTAACACCCCCTAAATTCATGTTGTTGACATCTAAAATGAGGTCCCCTGCTCGAAGACGCCCTGCAAGACAAAAAGGGACATCATCCATCATTCCCAGAAGCTGCGTAGAAACGTTCAGTGGAGATTTTGGGAATGAGAACATACCGTCCTGTGCCGCCACGCCACCTGGCAAAATTCGTTTAATGAAAATACCGAACTCTTCACCGCTCTGTTCCCTGTAGCCCCCAATAATCTTCACGCCTGTCAAATTGAGAACAAGATTTTTAGGATTAATATGGGGGTGAGAGAACAAAGTAAATCAAACTGTGCACCAAATGCCTTGAAATATAAAGTAGAGTAAACCAGTTTTCTAGGAATATTATTAAAACTAAAATAAAAATTGTGTTCTGGTTCTCACCAAGTCCTTTTTTACAGTCTGTAAACTCTAGTCTCTCCACAGCACGGTTGATGCCATGGGGCCCCATTATCGTCCTGAAAAAGGAAACATTAGTACAAGACACATTATCACCAAAACAAGATTTTCAGACAAATGTTCCAGACTGTTTTTAAAAACACAGATTATCGAATAGATGGTAATAATGCGGTTGACTTTCCAAGGCATGAATTATTAAATCCCAATAGGAAAGAACATAATCATTCTCAATCTTTTTTCCCAAAATGTTGCAAATCTGTCTATTATAACATAAGATGGTAAATATCACAGAAAAAAACATAAAGAGAACATTCATATAGAATAAACTAAAATGAAACACTCTATCAGTGTCATAAATGTGAAACTGGATGTAAAATTAGACCTGAATGGTTTAAAAAAGGCTTTCTAAAATCCTACTGTAATGGACATGTATGCTTTAGAGGGTTAATCACTCATAATATATAAATTTTGGTATGTAGTATCAATTTAAAGTGAGCTAAAAAGAAAATCAATGTTTTTGATTATAGTAAACAGAATGGTGGTTAAAGTAATGACCCATTATTAGGTGAAATAAAAAGTGCTTATATAGGAAGTGGGTTACTGTGCGTGGGTTTATATTAAAATCACTCAAACATGTAGGTAAACACTGAAAGCGCCAAATGATAAATCCTTTATAGAAAGGGGGTATGTATCAAATCCAACGATGCCCTGATCTCAATTGCATTTAATCCCTATAACAGACTGAAAGCAACAGAATACAATACCTTGCCTTTAACTAGGACATTGAGTAAATGTCTAAGAACAATTTATTCATTTTTCTAAATCAAATATTATCAGATATTTTCTTGTGTTTATGTATTTTAGTCTACATTTTACCCCTTATGTTCTGTTAAAATTGACTTTAAATGTTTTTGTACATACGACACTGAATGTGGAAAATTTTAAAATGGAATTTCATAACATACAACATTTTAAATGATCATCTGACTTCATCAAAACCCAGAAAACAGATGCTATTTAAGCTTTATCCATCTGTTTGACAAAGAAGTAGGCAAGCACTTTTAAAAAGGCGATTGTTGTTTAGTATAGCAACGCTGAGTTTGTTTGAGGTCAATCTGACCCGTGCAAAAACACAGAAAGATAAAAAGATTTTAAAAGATTTTTTAAGAAAATAACTTGTACTTGTACACTGCATGTAATATTTATGTGAAATGCATTGCATTTATTCAAACCTAAAATATGTACTGTTTTATGAAAGACATGTGTTATCAAGTTCACATTTTGTTTATAAACAGATCAGGAAAAGTATGTTTTTAAACTATTAAAAATTCAGTTAATATTTAGTTTTTTTGTTTTGCATAGACTATATAATATACTAAATTATGCTGTGAAAAAATGCTAAAAATATATTCTCTATCAGTGTCATAAATGTTATTTTCAGCACTCTTTTCTTAAAAAAAACTGTACTAAATTCAGAAAAAAGCCAAGTTAAGTGGCGACAAGCATATGCATTAGCTAAAACCTCAACAGTGTTTGCTGAAACAGATGACGGTTCAACTCCAGGACTTTTTTAATCTCAGACCAAAGTGGTGTTTTTGTATTGTCGAGTTCATGTGGCGGTCAGCACGAACTGAACAGGATGACAAGGACAACCGCTTGCGCTCCTTACTAGTCATGTATTTAACCTGATTCCCATCTCTGCAATTAGTGTTCTTTGTTATCTCCTCTGCTGCACTGTAAACAATGCACTTTAATCTCCGTCACATTAAGAGCAACAATGAGAATTAGAATTACGTTTAGTGTAATGACATGATCTGTCCTTTACTGCAGAAGAGACACGTTTATTTCCATCAAATCCATATCAATAGGACTTTGTCCTACAAAATGCATATATCATAAAGCATCACGGAAAATAAAAGTATTGTGTTTAACGAGTCACCCTGAACAAAGAGAGCTCAGATGTAGTGCACGAGATTGTGTTACAAAAGATCCAGCATTAAACTGATCACTTAATTCTACCTAATCTGTCTTACCTTGCTCAAGCCATGTAAGGATATGCAGTCAAGTGACTATAGCGAAACTACGCAGGCAACCCCCCTAGGGTGTATCCTGTCTGTCTTGCTCTATCTTTCCACTTCCTGCTGGTTATTCACCAAGACAATGATAACGAACTCTAAATAATTTTAAAATGATCAGTTCTTATGTACAGTCTGCTACTCTCTGCTCAAATTAATACTAGTCATCTGCATTTTTAGAGCGTCGCAAATGATTAAACAGAATATGAGGATATGCTGAAATGGCAATTGTAACATCCATGCTCAAGCAGAAACATAAAGGCAATGACACAAGCGCAGCAAATGAGGCTATGAAAGACATCAAATAAGCTTTATAAGCATTAGTATTTGCTTAATCTAAAGTCACTCAGCCAGATAACAAGCAGATAATGGCATTTCCTACCAGTAGAGGAGTGATAGCCCGTCAAAGTGTTCTGCCTCCACTTGTGGAAGCAGTGCCATTGCAGGTCCACAAGCAACTGATGGTGTATCGTAAAGTCTACGTTATCACCAGGTTGGGGGGATCGGCGGTTCAAATCAGGTCAGTCTCGATGACCGAGAGACAGCAATCTACCCAGACAGTAACAGACACACTCCTACCTATCCACTAATCTCTCCTGATACCCCGCAGTCACATGGTTCGCCTCACCTCTCTCTGCGCTGTCACAGCTGATGATGATTCTGCCTCTCCGGAGGCAGGAAAGCTCCAAACTTGACACCGGGATGTGATGTGGAACGAGGGGATGGGAGTCTGACTGCATGATTTCTGACGCAGGGACAGTTAATCTACAGCCCAGCCTATTTGAAATTGAAATGAAAATGAGAACTATAAATTAGCATTGTCCACACACATGCAGCTACAGTGTATACATATAAAAATAATAAATAAATCTAATAGAATTCCATAAAAATTATCTAAAATGTGAATGAAGAACAAAAAATGTATTGTTTTACCTACTGCAAATTCCCTTTGTAATATAAGGTTACTGAGGACAGTTTTACATACTCAATGAAAAAAAACATCAAACATGACACATAGCCTATAAATAAACCAAAATTTTAATATATTGTAATCTTTTAACCCTTAAAGACCCTTAATCCTAAACGGTCCTTGAATGCCACCATAGGCAAAGTGAGGTTAAACACTGTCATTCAGCTAGTTACCAGAAGGAGGCGCCTTTAGAGCCTGCTGGCATTTAAGAAGTGCAGTAATGAAGGCAGACTGACTATGATTTCTTATGATTACTGCTAAAGCATAAATGCAAAAATTTTGGGTTTTTGCCGTTTTTCCCCTGTAAATATTTAGATGAAAGATTTGAAATTTTACCTCAAACATCTTTACCTTTGTCAATATAATGTATAACTTCTATAAATCAGATACAATCAAATTTAAAAGTTCACAAAGGCCAGTGTTAAATGGTCAATATCTTTTCTGTTAGTACATAGCAGTGTTAGTCAATATAATACACAATATTTCCAATTATTAGCACATCCTAGCACAGGCTGTATTTTTTACCTCAGAATACATATTGTATGCAAACACATAATTGTAGAAAGCAAAATATTTAAAGTACACTACCAGTCAAAAGTTTTCAAACAGTAAGATTGTTAATGTTTTTAGTCTCTTTTGCTAACAAAGCCTGCATTTATTTGATCCAAAGTACAGCAAAAAGTCACATTTTTAAATATTTTTTACTATTTAAAATAACTGTTTTCAATTTGAATATATTTTAAAATGTAATTTATTCATGTGATTTCAAAGCTGAATTTTCAGCATCATTACTCCAGTCACATGATCTGTCAGAAATCATTCTAAAATTCTGATGAAAATGTATTATTATTATTTTTTTATGTTGAAAACAGCTGAGTAGAATTTCTTTGATGAATAGTCAGTTCAGAAGAACAGCATTTATCTGAAATATAAACCTTTCATAACCTTATAAACATCTTTATACATCTTTAACATCATATTTGATCACTTTAAAGCATCCTTGCTAAATAAAAGTATTAATTTCTATCATTTCTTTCGCAAAATAAATTATACTGACTTCAAGCTTTTGAATGGAAATACAGTGTATAATGTTATGAAAGCTTTTCATTTCAGATAAATGCTGATCTTTCAGCTCTCTTTCATCTAAGAACTGTTTTAAATATTGCTAATAATAATAATAATAATAAATGTTTCTTGAAAATCAATTCAGCATACAAATTACCAGGAATAAATTACATTTTAAAATAGATTCAAATAGAAATGTTACTTTAAATAGTAAAATATTTCACAATATTATTGTTTTTGCTGTATTTTGGATCAGATAAATGCTTTAAAAAACATTAAAAATCTTACTGTTCAAAAACGTTTGACTGGTAGTGTTAGTATGTAATTTTTCAAGGTGGGATAATTACGCAAAGGCTACAGATAGCAAATAAATAATGACTCTATCGTTTTGTTTTTTTTGTTTTTTCTGGATGTGCTCATTATATGGTTAATAAAGACGTTTTTACCTACTTTACGTTAAACTTTTAAATATCCATGTTGTTAAAATGTCTTTTATGTTTTGAGGAGAGCTACCTGTTCAGACCGCAAACTGTTTGCTAAGAGATTAAGACGCTTAACTTTTACGACAATTAACTTAATTCAAGTGGACATTAAGAACAATTATTGAAATGCGTAATATATTTTATGTGACAATCATATTTTCACTTACTCGGCAACAAACAAGTAGTCCGCTGTCCCTCAAGATACGTCAGTTTCACCAGCAACATCCGGAACTATAGCAGTAGTGGTGTTTATCCGGGGAACTTGAATATGTTGCACCAATAGGTTAGTGTTGAACTTGAAGTTTTGTAACGTGTCGAAGGGTGTACGTGCAGATGCCTACATAATTTGAGTCAGGTACGGAATCGGCATCTTCTGTATGAAATGCTTATGGTTATTTAAAGTCATATTAAGTAGATAATTGATCATGGGGTCAATATATACATGCACGTAAATGTATAGCGGGTTTAACAGAATGGATGAGCACGTTAGCACGCTCCATTCTGCATTTGTTACAGTAAGTTGTACTGTAACAGGACTTGCTATTATGTGTGATTAGTTGGCGGTTGGTTTAGGTTGTCTTATAATTCAAGAAAAGTATTTTATTGTTTAGATTGACTGTACAGTTTTATGCTTGTCAAGTAATGTAGTAGCAAGCTGTAAGTTATTTCACATTTTGTTCATGTAAATCGGTTTCGCCCGCATTTATTTGATCAAAAATACAGTACAAATTATATTTTGAAATATTTTTAAAATTTAAAATGTATATATTTTTTTACATTTAAAATAAAATATCTTTTGTATTTTATAATATATTTTATATATAAATGTAATATATTCCTGTGATGACAAAGCCAAACGAGTATGCTGATTTGTTGCTTAAAGTAATTTTTTTTTTTTTTTTTTTTTTTTAATATTACCACCACTGAAAAGTTGTGGTGCTTGTTTTTTTATTTTTTATTTTTACTTACTTTTCTTTTTTTCTTTCTTTGGAAAACTAGATATATTTTTTTTCAGGATACTTTAATTAAAAAGTTAATAAAGCAGCATTTTTAAACAATTTAATACATTCTTGCCTCTTGCTGAATTTAGGTATTAATTAAAGATTACTGAATTGAAGTAATTAAAAAACAATGACTTGATGATTCCAAATTTTTGAATGGTAAATGATCAGAAGCCTTGATTTAATCTGTCTCATAATTTTTATAAATTAAAACCTTTTGTACAGTCTAAGTACTAGGCCTTCTTTTTTTTAGTTATGGACTGATTATACAGTCTGTAAGTGTGTAATATAATTCATCACTCTCTTTATTTTTTTTTTTTACCATATCTGTCCTGTTTTGTGTTTTAGGTGAATCACACCTGTCTTAAGGGACATTTCACTAGTAACTCTAGTATTATGCTATTACCGTTCCTTCTCCGTGGGTGCACTGCAAAGCACTACGTACAGCAAGTGCTTTCTGGCACTCGGCTATGCATTAATTGTTGCAACATCAAAGGACTAGCCACATCTGGTGGCCAGCTCTTCCTCAGGAGGACCCCACAGCGATTCCTCAACCAGTCACGAGGAGCTAAAACTCACAAAAGGAAACATCAGGAAGATGACTGGAAGAAAAGGAACAAGACTGTCCTCACATACATCGCAGCCGCAGGAGTGGGAATGATCGGCCTGTCATATGCTGCTGTTCCACTCTACAGACTGTACTGTCAAGTCAGTATTCACTGATAATCTAAATAAAATCTGTTGCAATTGTAGAATTACAATAACATGTTCCTTTTCTTTCTTCAGGCAACAGGGCTGGGTGGCACAGCTGTAGCAGGACATAATGCAGATCAAGTGGAGACAATGAAGCCAGTCAGAGAGCGTATTATTAAAGTGACCTTCAATGCAGACACTCACGCCAGCATACAATGGAACTTCCGACCGCAGCAGTCAGAGATTTACGTAAGATAATTTTTCTTTGTGATTTAAGTTTGTAAAATAAGATACTTAAAGGGTTAGTTCACCCAAAAATCACCCACATGTTGTTACAAACCCATAAAGCCTTCGTTCAACTTCAGAACACAAATTAAGATATTTTTGATGAAATCCGAGAGCTTTCTGACCCTGCATAGACTGACACGTTTAAGGCCTAGAAAGGTAGCAGGGATATTAATAAAATAATGTGACATCAGTGGTTTAACTTTAATTTTATGAAGCTATGATAATGCTTTTTGTGCACAAGGAAACTTTTTCTGCTGACACTAAATATTTTCAAGCAGTGTAGTGTGATTTGGTATTTAAAAACACTGATTGTGTGATTTAAAGAATAGAATTTTCATATGGTATTCCATTTTTCATAAATGAAGACTATCCAAGTTGATTATTCTATGTTTGAACATGTTCCAGGTCGTACCAGGAGAAACTGCGCTGGCTTTTTATAAGGCACGGAATCCCACAGACAAACCAGTTATAGGCATTTCTACCTACAATGTTGTGCCTTTTGAGGCTGGACAATATTTTAATAAGATCCAGGTAAATGTGATGCATTTCAGTAAACCCATACTGACATTACTGTCATAATTTATGCTATCCATTTGTTGCATAGCTCACTAAAAAGCATGCTAAATTCAAATACATTTTGACATTTGAGGTCAAAAGTTTACATGCACCTTGCAGAATCTGCAAAATGTTGATTATTTGACCAAAATAAGAGGGGTCATACAAAATGCATGTTATTTTTTATTTAGTACTGACCTGAATATGATATTTCACATATAAGATGTTTACATATAGTCCACAAAAAATCAGAGTTGAATTAAAAAAAATTGAGCCTGTTCAAAAGTTTACATGCGCTTGATTAAATGCACTTTAATACTGTTGTTACTTAAATAATAAACAGCTGTGGGTTTTTTTTTTGTTTGTTTTTTTTGTTTAGTGATGATTGTTCATGAGTTCCTTGTTTGTCCTGAACAGTTAAACTGCCTGCTGTTCTTCAGAAAAATCCTTCAGGTCCCACAGATTCTTTGGTTTTTCAGCATTTTTGTGTATTTGAACCCTTTCCAACAGTGACTGTATGATTGTGAGATTCATGTTTTCTCACTGAAGACAAATGAGGGACTCATATGCAACTATTACAGAAGGTTCAAATGCTCACTGATGCTCCAGAAGAAAAAAATGATGCATTAAGAGCTGGGGGTGAAAACTTTTGAACAGAATGAAGACATATTTTTCTTATTTTGCTGAAAATTTCGAATTTCTCAGAAGACAAAATAAGTGAAATGTACCCTGACCCTGAAAGGGCTCAAATATACAAAAATAAAAACAACAACAACAAAAAAAAAACAGCTATGGATCATTTAGGTAACAACAGCATTAAGAATCAAGGGGATGTAAACTTTTGAATGGGGTCTTTTTTTTTTAATAAATTCAGCTATTATTTTCTCCTGTGGACTAAATGTAAACATCTTTTATGTGAAATATCTTGTTCAGATCAGTACTAAATAAAAAGTACCATGCATTTTGTATGATCCCGCTTATTTTGGTAAAATAATTAACATTCTGCAGATTTTGCAAGGTGTATATAAACTTTTGACCTAAAGTGTAGCTTGCTAAATTCACTAATTAGTGTGCTATAACACTGCTTCTTTTTTTTTTTTTTTCCCCATCAGTGTTTCTGTTTTGAGGAGCAGAGGTTAAACCCACATGAAGAAGTAGACATGCCTGTTTTCTTCTACATTGATCCAGAGTTTGATGATGACCCCAGGATGGCACGAGTTGATACTATTACACTCTCATATACCTTTTTTGAAGCCAAGGAGGGACAGCGGTTACCCCTGCCTGGGTATAGCTAATTATTAATTATTCAGAGAATTTTAATCAGAATTATCTCCAGGAGAATGTGTTCAGTAGTCATTTTGGTAATGATTACTGTATATGTTGTCACGTTTCACTTTAATGTCTGTATAACTTGAATCAAAGAATTATAGAAAAAAATTGAACAGTAATGAAGGCTGATACTCTGTTTGTGAATTTTTTTAAAGACAATAAATTATAAGTTGCAGTTTTTTATACACCATAACATATAAATTACTTTGATATCAAACAACTGAGCTGTATGTGAAAAGTTTGTGAATTTGTGTGCTGCTTGTTTGGCTTACTTTAGAACACTAGAGGGCAGCATTTGTGCATGTTTATTATTATCTTTTGACATGAATCATGTTCTTAAAACAGCATTTACATTGAAAACAATAATGCATATATTGTACGATTTGCTGATTATTGTGGAATGATTAATTTATTTGGATATCATACACCTGTAGCAGATACATGCTTTATATAACACATACGCAAATGGTCTTAATGGTGCTTTAGAGAACAATATTGCGCAACAACACTATTTTCTTGAGTTTGGATTATACATAATCAAACAGATACAAGTCACAAACGAAGTGAGATGTTTATTAGATGTTTATAAACTATATTAGACTAGTCATTAATCACAGTGAATGAGATCCTAAAGATATGCAGTTGTGTTAATATTAATGAAGAGGGATTCTGTGTACATTATGTTGTATAATTGCATAATAGAGGTTTAATCATAATCATGTTTCTTAGAGATGTAAACAATAATGATGTGAAAATCCAAGATGCTAGAAGAAACAATGCAAAAATGCATTTTTCACAGTTGATGAAAGGCTTCAGAGAGGATATATCTCTAGGAAACAAACAAAAATGCATTTTCATGTAATTTCTAACTATAATGTAAAATTTATATAATGTAATTATGCTAGGGAATGTTTTAATTAAAATTATAATAGTGTTTGAGTCTGACTGGACTGGGTTTGTAAAAGTTGAAAACCCAATAGATGGTAAATAGATGGTAAACAGATGGTAAAAAAAATATTATATCTTCTTTTTTGTCAAGCTAAGATACCGTTTTAAAGTACTGCTGCGATTTTAAAATAAAAAACAGAAACTACAATAACCTGTTTAGAAACTACAATAATCATATTACGTCATTTAAACACTACGTCATTTAAACACTACGTCATTCTTCGTGCCCCGGAAAACAACAAACCCGAGCACGCGCTTGAAGCGCGCTGGAGAGCTGACGCTGAATCAGTTGAGGCACCGTCCGCGCGGCAAAACCTAAATGGATGAACGAACAGGCTCTGATCTGGTGTCAGCGTTTATGGGATCAAAACAGCAGATTGGCCACACCCTCTCCAACACAAAATGGGCGTGTACTGGGTTTGATGGACGCGCCAAATGTCAAATGAGAGAGCAGAGCTGCCCTAGCAACTCCACACAGGAACCAATCAAGGAAAATCTAAGGATGAACTCACATTTTTCTGTTTAGGGAGGCTGATAGAAGAGAGGGATCGTGGCAGAGAGCTCAATGGACCAGGTTTGCTCGAAATGTAAAGATGATAAACATTAAGAGTGTTTTATAAAGCTTAACATTTGTTTTTATAAGTAAAAACAGCCAATTTTAAGAAGTTGCTTCGCTTATGTTACTATACTGTAAACGTATGAGGGTCTTTATTTATCTACTAATGTGACGCAACAGCATCAGTGGATACACAACAGGATCTTTGAACAATAGGACAGCTTTAGTGTTGTACTGGACATCAGGTTTTAAACACACAAAAGACTAGTTGTTGTAAAAACAGCTATATTGTTCAGTTGCACTGGTGGTCTGAGATATTCAACACAAGTCCATCAAAGGACAGTTACATGATGTACCAGAATGGGTCATCGGGCTGATGTGAAGATGAACCACAGGAGCAGCCCAGCAAAAGCTTATGATTTCCTTCTGAAATTCCTGCTGGTTGGAGACAGTGATGTTGGGAAAGGGGAAATACTGGCTAGTCTACAGGATGGGTCCAGTGAGTCACCCTATGGATACAATATGGGTAAGTTTTGATCTTTGTGTACAAATGAGACTAAAGTTAGTAAGTCGGTGCATTTCTGGATGAATCTATTATCATGGATTGTAGATTATTTAACATTTGTATCATACACATAAATAGCAGGTTACTTACAGTAATAATAAAAAGTCAGAATACAACTAGCAAGCATCATGTGTACATCTACATCACTTATTGTGAACTGTTTCAGAAATGTTTCCAGTCTAGATAATGCAAACATTAAAAAAAATCTTTATACATATCTGTTTTACATTTATTGTACATCTTTTATTTATTATAACAGTAAATATACCACATATAATAAACACCAAGATCACATCGTCATCAAACCCATTTATCCATCTCTTATTTACAGCTCAGTAGTTGTTGTAGTTATTAGTTACTCCCTGTTTTGGAAAAAGTAACTCTTCCCAGGGGACAAAATCAACTCTAGTGAACCCCCCTTTGGGCTTTCACAGCTAAACAACATATTTTTCATGTGTCTTGTCTAAAAGATCAACAACATTTTTTATGTGACACAAAAACAAGTTGGCTCGTATCACATAAGTAACAAATCACAACATCTTTACATGTACATAATGACTTACGTATCACTTATTAGCTCGGTAGCTCTTGATGTGACAGAACTCTTAATTCTTAATACTTTACATATTTTCTCCAGAATGGCGTGTTATTGTTTTCATGCATGCTTAAACAGGAAGAACAATACTGTACACGTGCTGTTTTTCATTGTCACAGCATTTGGGCAAAGTCCAAGGTTGATAAATGTTTTGAGTCTCATCGTAACAGCTTAGATTACACCGAAGCGATTTAGCAAGTAAATTGACGGTCAACCTGTTCTTTTAGGGTTAGAGGCTGACTGAGATCTGGGTGGCTTGCACAGTTGTGTACTCATTTATCCAAGCAGCTGAGGAAGGAATGCCAGCCACTTTTAGATGAGGGGCAAGAGGTTAGAGGAACAAAATCATCTTAAGACCAAGAGCCTTTAAATAGTATTTGAACTGCTTGGAGAGGCATATTACTACAGTATATGTGACTTTGGACCACAAAACCAGTCTTAAGTAGCATGAGTATATTTTTAGCAATAGCCAACAATACATTGTATGGGTCAAAATTATTGATTTTTCTTTTAGGCTAAAATCATTAGAATATTAAGTAAAGATCATGTTCCATGAAGATAATTTGTAAATTTTCTACTGTAAATATATCAAAACGTAATTTTTGATTAGTAATATGCATTGTCAACTTTAAAGGCAATTTTCTCAATATTTTGCACCATCAGATTCCAGATTTTCAAAAAGTTTCTCGACCAAATATTGTCCTATCCTAACAAAACTGACCCTTATGACTGGTTTTGTGGTCATAGGTCACATATTCTTAAAGAAATAGTTTATACAAAAAAAAATCCAAGATGTAGATGAGTTTGTTTCTTCATCTGAACAGATTAGCGAAATATAGCATTGCATCACTTGCTCACCAATAAACTAGTAAATGGGTGCCGTCAGAATAAGAGTTCAAACAGATGATAAAAACATCACGATAACCCACAGTACAACTTCAGTAAATCAATCAGTGTCTTGTGACGCAAAAATCTGTGTTGTTAATAAACAAATCCATCATTAAGATGTTTTTAACTTGAAACTGTTGCTTAAAATAATTTACTGTCCATAATATTTCTCTCTCTAGTGAAAAAGTTTAATCATGAATGCATGAATCAAGTCCATAGCTTTTGATGAGAGAACACACTGGATGGACTTTTTCACTGGAGGAAATGTTATTATTGATTATGGACTGTTAGTTTTGTCCAGAAGCAACTGTTTAAAGTGAAAATGCTTTAACGATAGATTTGTTTCTTACAAACATGCAGCTTTTTGCTTTAAAAGAGGTTTATTGATTGTCTGGAGTTACTGTGGAACTGTCATTCTGACGGCACCCATTCACTGCAGGGGGTGAGCAAGTAATGTAATGCTACTTTTCTCCAAACCTTTTGTGATGAAGAAACAATCTCATATACATCTTGGATGGCTTGAGGATGTGAAAACTGTTTAGCAAATCTTCATTTTTGAATGAACTATTCCTTTAAATTCAACGTGAATATCCATTCACAACCCACTTTAGTAGTACAACATGTTTTTAAACAAGACGTAACTTTTTTGGATTGTAAAAAAGTGGGTTTTCCAAACCAGAAAGAATAGCCTAAGTGATGGAAAGTTTCAGAGTAAGAGAGTATTACTACATTTTGATTAATCACTACGACAGCAAAATTCTTTTTTAAGGTGCATTGGTCAGTAATTCACAATAAGATCATTGATGTGCATTAAAGTAAATAGGGTTATTTTTGTTTTCTTGTTGACTTTAAACTCTTTTCTAGTTGCTCTTGCTGCTCTTTTCTAGCGCAACAGTGATGAAAATTTAATACTCCACTGCAGGCTTGTGAAAGTGACTTCATACTACAGTCATTTACATACTCTCTAGAAAAAACATTGCCCCCGTAGGGCCAGTAAACAGCTCTGCCAGGATGCTAATACTTAGAAAACAGATTCTAAGACATTGGGTATGCAAGCAATTAATAGAGCAGTACTGAAGCTTTTTTGTTGTTTATGTTGCTTACTAGATTGAACATTTTCTACATGATATTTTACAACTTGTGTATTTATTTTGTATTGTAACCTTGGGAGCAACTCACAGAATTCCTTATAAGTGCATACTGTATGTACACGGTCGATAAACTCGATTATGATTAGACAGGGAGAGCTCTTGCCTAACAACCTTGCCAGCAGAAGTCTCTGTTGGAATTTCTGTTTATAGAGATTATTACTACTGGCCAAAGCTCTTACGTAACTGTGCTCTTCGACTGCTGAGTGAAACACGGCTGAGGGGAATGAGGATGCGGCCAGGCTTTGCTGGCGATAAAGAAGTGGAACATTCTGATGTTTATCTAAACACTTGCATGAACCTCTCAAGCCTCTTGTTTGTTTGAACGATGAAAAGGGTGCCTTGACTGTTGATTTTAAAGGAACAGTGACAGTTGAAGCCTTGCAGCTGTTGTTCACCAAGAGAGAAGTCAGTTCTGTGCCACTGAAACATTTATCCCTCTGTCTTATAAATAACGTACAGGCTGATGTGTTGCTCAATGTGTTTTAGGTTATGTAACACCGGTGCAGCTTAATCAGGGTAGACTGCATATTAAATTTTGCACAAATTAAATATGGCTGTGAGTGGTACAAGTACAGTCTGTTCTGTGTTGTACTGTCTTAGATCACATCTAAGATGCTACAACACACATCAAATATTTTTTGTTTATGTTGTATTATCTTATACTGGACGTATTGCAGTGTAGGTGTAGCATCACGCAAATACAAATATTTACTGATAGTTATGAGTTTTTAGTATTTTTTTTTATTGTATCATTCAATATTTTTCATTTAGTATTTTTTTTCATTTAGATCATCTGTGCTAATATTTAAAAACACTAATAATTTTATAACACTGTTAAATACACTCTAAAAATGCTGGGTTAAAAACAACTTAGCGCTGGGTCAAATATGGACAAACCCAGCAATTGGATTTAATGTTTAATCCAACTTTCTAGGTAGTTTTCATTTAATGGTAACACTTTACACTAAGGTGTCATTTGTTAACATTAGGTAGTGTATTAACTTAACATGAATGAACAATGAACAATACATTCATTGCTGTATTTATTAATCTTTGTTAATAAAAATACAGTTGTTCTTTGTTAGTTGACAGTGCATTAACTAATGTTACCAAATACAAATAGTGATTTTAATAATGCATCAGACAGGAGACAGGAAGTGAAGTGGGAGAAGGGGGTGGGGGTTGTATTGGGAAAGGTCCTCGAGCTGGGATTCGAACTCGGGAATGTCTGTGGTGCAACGGCACTGTATGTCAGTGTACTTGCCCACTTGGCTATCGGCACTGGCATTCTTAGTTCTTGTTAACTAATGTAGTTAAATAATATTAACTAATGAAACTAATTGTAAAGTGTTACCTATTTAACTCAACTGTTGCTTAAATATTGCAATATTTCTTGTTTAAAATGAATCCAAAATAGGTTGAAAATTAACATTTATTAAACAGTTTAATAAATGAACATTTATTCATTAGTTTATTAAATAATACATTTTTTTAAATTGCTTATTAATAAATGTTCATCTTCTGATTATTGCTGACGCCTCTAGTAATTATATGTCTGATTTTTATTTTACAACCTATTTTGTGTTCATTTTAAACAAGCCATATAGTCATTTTTAAACAATAGTTGGGTTAAATAAAACTACCCAGAAGGTTAGGTTAAACATTTAACCCAAACGCTGTGTCAAAACAACCCAGTCGCTGCGTTTGTCCATATTTGACCCAGCGCTGGGTTGTATTTAACCCCCCAATTTTTTTTTTTTTTTTTGGAGTGTTTAATATTGAGAATCTAAAATGAAATCTTAAAAGGAATATTTATTTTTCATACTGTGTATTATCAAGTCATTATGCCTAAATTCACCTATAACATTTAAAGTGGATGTTTTTAGTTCAGTATTTTATTTTTAAAGGGATAGTCCTTCCAAATAGTCCATGCAAGTTAAGAAATAGTTTTGGTCCCCAATGACTTCCATTGTATGGACAAAAAATACATCGGAAGTCAATGGGAACCAAAAAGGTTTGGTTATCATCATTCTTCAGAATATCTACCTTTGTGTCCAAAAGAAGTAGGAACTGCATACAGGTTTGGAATGACCTTAGGATGAATGAATGTTGACAGAATTTTCACTTTTGGAAGGACTATCCCTTTAATTTCTTAATTTGTATAGAATTTCAATATCAGACACTTTTGGCACTAATATGACTCAAATTTGTTAAGTCAACTTAAAATAATTTGTTACCCCACTGTCTTAAACTTTCTGTCTTAAAGTTCAGTCAACTCAAAAAAAAGTTTAGCCAACTTGAAATGTTAAGTTGTACTAAGTGACAACTTAGATATTTGAGTTGAGATTTAACTTAAAATTTTAAGGCAGCTGGGTAACAAACCCAGCTTTTAATTTTAACAAACCATATTTTTAATTTAGTCAAGTCAAATATCTAAGTTGCCACTTAGTACAGCTTAACATTTCAAGTTGACTGAACTTAAAAGTTTAAGGTAGTTTAACAAATTTTGAGGGTTTTTTTTTTTTCTTTTTTTTTTTTTTTTTTTTGCAGTGAATCTTACATAGGTCTATATGATACACGCACACACAAATATATATATATATATATATATATATATTATATATTTGTTTATTTATTTTTTAATAAGGGAGAAATTACTGAGTGCACCTTTAACTATGTTAACTATATTAGGTCTATGTGAGTTTAATTATGCTGCTTTTAAATTCTGGCTGATCTGTTTGATGTTTTTTAAGGTCAACCACAACGTCTCCACAGGCCACAAAGCAGCTTGCAATATTTTTTGCTTTGAGTATAATTTCGTAACTTGAAGCTGCACGGGGATGGATCAGTAAGTGTTAGCATAACTGTTTCTCCCTCAGCTCTAGATTTTGAACACCATTATCCACGGAGGCTTCATCCTCATCCACTTACTCCCGTTGATCCGGCGTATGTGTCATCCCGTCAGAAAAAGGTCTATGGCTCTCTGCTGGTTGCTGTGAGGGAGGTGAGGAGAGGTGCAGAGCAGGGTAATTGCGCAGGGAGACAGAAAGAGTTAGTGTGAAAAAATCTGTCAGGATGAATCAGAGCTTGCCCACACAAACAGGAAGACTGCATCCTACAGGCAGACATTTTTATAAAGGGAAAAAAAAATACTAGAGAGCTGGTGTTATACAATATTTGTCTAAAAGGAATGCATCATATTGAATTAAATAATTCACAATAAGCCTTTTATTTAAAAGCTTGATAAAAGATTTATTTAGTGGCAGAAAATATGATGTAAGCGCTGGTCATGTTTATTTGATAAAAGATATTTTTGTACTGTAGCGGAAGTCAAAGTCATTTGATTAATTTAAGCATTTATTGTTCAACCAAACAATGTGGCACAGTAAATTGATCAAAAGTGAAAGAATATGGAGGACTAAACCTGCAGAAATTAAAAATAAACAAACAAACAAACACACAAACAAATGTAATAAAAAATACAGTTTAAATTAAATTTAAAAAATACAAATGTATTTCTTTATTTATTTTCCTGTTATTTATTTCTTTATTTATTTTTAATTTCTGCAGGTTTGGTACTCCATAGCGATAAAGAATTTTACATTATTACAAAAAAATAAATTAATTAATTAAATGCTGTTTTTTATTTTTTATTTTACAATAATAATAACCAATACAACTGTTTTCGACATTGATTATAATGTTAATGTAATGTTTCTTGAACGTGTAAATCAACATATTAAAATAATTTCAGTAATAATTACTTATCAATTTTTTGTTTGGTTTCTTAGGATAGACAATATTTGGCTGAGATATAACTATTTGAAAATCTGGAATCTGAATATTGAGAAAATTGCCTGTAAAGCTGTCAAAATTAAGTTCTTAGCAATGCATAGTACTAATATAAAATTAAGTTTTGTGTGAAATATCTCCATGGAACATGATTTTTTCTTAATATTAAATTTGGAAATTTAGAAAAATTAATAATTTTGACCCATACAATGTATTTTTGGCTATTGCTACAAATATACCCGTGCTACTTAAGACTGGTTTTGTGGTCCAGGGTCACAAATTACAATTTTAAAATAATATTTTGCAATATTACAGTTTTTACTCTATATTTGATCAAATAAATGCAGCCTTGGTGAGCATAAAAGAGACATTTTTTGAAAATCTTACCACCCCTAAAGTTTTGATGGTCTTATAAAACCCATTGAACATATATTATTTAAAGCATAATAATAATATAACACATAAATAAATACATTTGTCATTTATTATGATTTATATATGTAGTCTCTAAGACCCAAACAGAACTAACATAGTTTTTCAAGGAGGGCTTGATACCTGATACAGAACATTAAACCTCACCATTAGTGCATACCTTTGGACAAGCTGTAATTCACTAAGTGACCTCACAGTTCACCGGGTGACTTGGGAATGTGATTGTTTCATTTGGTTCCATTCTTTAGTGACAACGATGGTGCTTTCAAATCCTCTTTCTGTCACTTTGGAATCTCCCAGTTGTTCCATGTGTATTTTTACAGTATTGGGTTTCATTCTCATCGCAGTGGAATGTGTGATGGGCTCTGAAATTCCCTAGGATAGAGAGTGTTCAGAATGCCAGTGTGTATGTGTGTGGAACCCGGAACCCCCACGGAGGTGACACTAAAGCTTTCCAATCTCAGCCCATGCAGGCATCCTCCTCAAGTGTCATGTTCATAACAGCAGACGTCACTTAATCATAGTTGCTGTCACCCGTAAGCTTGATCAAAAGAGGGACATTGTAAATAAAATATTGGCTAAGAGTAAAGGAATGTGGTCTTTATTTGAACATAATATGCAAACACTCTCTGGAACATTCTTTGACATTTCTCAGCACTTGTTTTTCCCATTCGCAGTTATTAGATTATTAGTGGTGTTTGCGAAGACATTACTATTGCTCATACTAGGAATTTGAACAAACCACCAACTATAAGTATTAAGCTATGTTGTGTAACCTATCCTGCACTGTTTGTTTTTGACCTGAATGATACAATGAATCCTCAATCCTCAAACTGCATGTCTTTTTTAAAGGGATAGTTCACAAAAAGTGACAATTCTGTCATTAATTACTCACCTTCATGTTGTTACAAACCTGTAAGAACTTTGTTCATGTTCCAAACACAAATTAAGATATTTTTAATGAAATCCAAGAGTTTTCAGATGCTGCATAGACAGCAATGCAACTACCATGTTTAAGAGCCTGAAAGGTAGTAAGGACATGCTAATGTTATGAAGCTACGAGAATACTTTTTGTGTGCAAAGAAACAAAAATAATGACTTTATGCAACAATTTCTTCTCTGCCGTATCAGTCTTCGCTGCATGTTCAGGAGAGTACCACGACGCAAGGTCCTTACTACCTTTCTGAAACGTTTGAACGTTTGCAGTGTCAGAAAGCTCTTGGATTTCATCAAAAGCATCTTAATTTGTTTTCTGAAAATTAATGAAGGTCTTAAAGGTTTGGAATAACATGAGGGTGAGTAATTATTGACAGAATTTTACCTTTAAAAATTAAGGAGCACAGTCAACATTTTAGGAGCACCTTCTAATCAATAATCAAAAAATCTGATTAAAAAATTAGCCTTTTCATTACGAGGTGATATTTGACTCCTTAAAGTAATTTACAGGGGAATTTTGTTTTTACCTTTGTAATGGCATTTATTTAACTTTATTAAAAGTATGTCAAAATTTTTAACATAAATATTAAATGATTTAAATAACTGAAAAGATACTTTAAATTTCAATTTTATTTCTGAATCATTCATTCATTCATTTGATTCATTCGAATGGCTGATTCATTCAGGAATAAAGCAAGTGACTTTATGAATGTAAAATTGAATCATTGACTCTCTAGATACATTTAAAAATGCACGTTTATTCATAAACGAAACACAGCTGTGTTTGAATGGAGATGGGCAGCAGCTCAGTTGTGTTTCAAACTATTTTTGATGACAAAATAGAGCAAAATTAGGCAACCGTGTTATAGTCAGACAATGTAAATCACTTAATACTACCTTCTTGTTTATCTGACTGTTGTATTAAATCAATATCTCATTTACAAACTCTTAAAAATCATTAAAAGCTGTCACTCATCTTAATTCATCACGATCACACAAAGCTCCATTATAATCATCGGAGCTCTCTAAACTGCACAGTGAATCTCTTATTTACACTCTCTCTACACTTTGTTTATGAAAGGATTTGTGAGATATGTCTGTGATTCATTACTCAACGTTGCAAAAACACAACTTTTAAAGTTCACTTCATCGCAAACACATTACATTTTGCCACTGGTGCTTTGCCCCTTTTTGGCAACTGAACATACACTACCATTAAAAAAAAAAAAGGTTTTTTTTTTTTTTTTTTTAAATCTTTTTGAAGGAGTCTCTTATGCCCACCATAGCTGTATTTATTTATTAATACAGTAAAAAGAGTAATATTGTGAAATATTACTACAATTTAAAATACCTGTTCTATATGTTAATATATTTTAAAATGTATTCCTGTGATGCAAAGCTGAATTTTCAGCATCATTACTCCAGTCTTCAAAAATTATTCTGATTTGGTGCTCAGGTAACATTTCTGACAGTTGTATTTTTTGAAAACACTTATACATAATATTATTATGATGATTCTTTGAGGAACAAGTTGAAAAGAACAGCATTAATTTTATTATATACATAAATGTCGTCTGAATAACTTCTGATCAGTTGAATGGATCCTTGATTATTACATTTCTTACTGAAACTTAAGTCTTATTGACCCAAACCTTTAGACTCTTTTTTTTTTTTTTTAATATGCTTTGTTGTTGTTTTTTTTGTTTTTTTTTGGACCAATGGCACACAGGAAACCTGTATGAAAACAATCATTAGTTTTGCAATTAGACTTGGTGACCCTAGTGCTGTGGAAATGAGATACTGTACTTCACCTGTAAGTAATTTATTTCTTCCTCACTCGTAGGAATCGACTACAAGACAACTACCATACTGCTTGATGGACGCAGAGTCAAGCTCCAGCTTTGGTGAGTAGCTTCACATCACAGCTTTTTTTCTTGTAAACTGAAAACCCATGACTGCAGCACCTGACAGATCCTAGAAATACATGTTGAACTTTAAAGTTTCAACTTGATTTCCTCCTGTTATCTTCTTGAAGCATGAAGAGAGATTAAAGATCACCCCCTCCATTCCATAATGCCTGTGTATGCTCAATAAGTTCCCGTTGGTTTCCAAAATATGAAGTGAACATGCCAAATGTCTGGCTATGTTAATTACAGCGCTCCTCAACAAACTCTTCCAATGAAAAATTCAGCCAAGTCAGTCCCACTAGCCATGCCTTAGAACTTGTTTATAAATTCTGGCACTTTTTAAGAGAACTGGGCTTTTTGCAAGAATCTGGAATCAATTATTGATAATCTGGCCTTGACAGACGAAGCATTTTAGAGCAGAGTGTTTGTGATACTCTAGTCCTATCCGATGCAACATGACTGGCACATCTTGGTGCTGCGCTCAGCCCTAGATGGTGAATGATTCATTTCACTGCTCCTACTCAAAGTCTGCTGCCCTGGCACCAACCACAGAGAGCTCCTCATGTCACCAGGCAGAGGGAAAGACAATAGCTACAGACGTATTGAAGAACAGAAGTAAGATGAATGTGTTCTTTGTCATGTGGACCCTCTGTGTTCTGTTGTTTTTTGCAGGGACACCTCAGGACAAGGCCGATTCTGCACCATATTCCGCTCATATTCCAGAGGAGCACAGGTAAAACGGCAATAAATTATAAAAACACTTGGGAAAAATACAATGGGTAGCTGTTTATTATATTAATAAGTATTAGAATTATTTATTTTAATTAATTTAAATAAAATGTATTTACACTGCAGTTCAAAAGTGAGATTTTTCAGTGTTTTTTAAAGAAATATTTTCTGCTCATCTACGTTTATTTGATTAAAAATACAGAAAAAACTGTAATATTGTGAAATATTATTGCAATTTAAAATAGTGCTTTTCTGTTTTAATATACTTAAAAATAGAATTTATTTCTGTGATGCAATGCTTAATTTTCAGCATCATTACTCCAGTCTTCAGTGTCACATGATCCTTCAGAAATCATTCTAAAATGCTGATTTATTGTCAACGTTGATCCTTTTTTAGAATTTTTTGATGAAAAAAGTGTTAAAAAGAACAGCATTTGTTTAAAATAGAAATCTTTTGTAACAATATACACTACTGTTTAAAGTTTGGGGTCAGTACATTTTTCTTTCTTTCATTCTTTGAAAGTAATTAATACTCCTATTCAGCAAGGATGTGTTAAATTGATAAAAAGTAATAGTAAAGAATTATATTGTTAGAAAATAGTTCTATTTTTTTTTAATTTTTATTCTTCAGAGAATCCTAAAAAAGTATCACAGGTTCCAAAAAATAATAAGCAGCACAACTGTTTTCAACATTGATAATAAATTGGCATATTAAAATGATTTCTGAAGCATCATGTGACACTGAAGACTGGAGTAATGGCTGATGAAAATTCAGCTTTGCATTACAGAAATAAATTATATTTTAAAGTATATTAAAATAGAAAACTATTATTTTGAATTGCAATAATATTACATTTTTTCAGTATTTTTAATCAAATAAATGGAATTTTGATGAGCATAAAAGACTTTTAAATGGCAGTGTATGTAGGTTTTTTCATAAATATAAATATAGTACATGCAAAATATTTTAAAGGATTTATTAGTCAGTCATTGATGAGTTTGTGAATAGCTGTCTTAGATGTAAATAATTTAAATTAAATTTAATTTTTTTAATTATTTATTTATAATTATAAGTTAAAAAAATAAAATGGTTTAAATTAAACTGAATCTTTTTAATTAGAATTGATATTATTTTTTTAGAATTGTTATTGTATTTTGTTATTATTTTCATTAGGCACCTTTTGTGTGGTTGTATGCAAGTCCATTGTATATAATGGACTGACAGACTTTTGGAAATGGGCTTTTAAATATTTCTGAAAGCCCAGTGTACCCAGACAGTTGTTAAACACCCCACCCAATGATCAGCAGTTCCTGTTGAAAGTGTGTTATGCTATAAATCTGACTGGACTGATATTGTTGATATGACGTTTCCTTGCTCTGGCAAACACAGATATCCTAATAACAAAAAACTCTTGGAGCAAAGCCACAGTCTTTATTGACATTACATCGTAAACATCTCTGCCAGCTATTTTAGTCACATACTGTATGAGATGGTAAATAATAGCCTACCACTTCCAGTACCACACTGACTTGACTGAATGTTAATGACAGCTTATGGTCTCATTATTCTTTCATTCTGAATTGAAAGTGCATTTAAGTTTGTTTTGTTTCTCACAGGGTGTTATCCTTGTATATGACATTACAAACCGGTGGTCATTCGATGGCATTGACAGATGGATTAAAGAGATCGATGAGGTAAAATCAGATCAAAACTACTGTAGTTACTGTACAGTATTCAGCATGTTAAATGTACAATTCAGTATGATTATGGGTAAAAACAGACATGAGGTTATACTAGTTGCTTCAAAATGGCATTGAATAAAGCATTAGCTGATCATCTTGAGAAGTGCTAAAATAGATGTGTATCTCTGTGTTTCAGGAAATGGGCTTGTTATGCAATTCAGTAGCAACAGTTATGATTATAATCATTGCAATCATACACGATAGTAACAGAGGCTCTGTAACTAATCTGTGAAGATAGCAGGGGGCTAATGATGCGCAATGCATTTTCTTTCAAAACTGCTTTATTATTAAAGCGATTGTCTTGACGTAATAGCATACAACAAATCAGCAAAGCAGTTATGTCCTGAAGAGTGCTTTTATAGCTATTATAATGATTTTTCTAATATACCCAGCATGCACCGGGTGTTCCCAAGATCCTGGTGGGAAACAGGCTTCACCTGGCCTATAAGCGTCAGGTGACCACCGAGCACGCCCAGGCTTTTGCAGAGCGACTGGGCGTCACATTCTTCGAGGTCAGCCCTCTCTGTAACTTCAACATTACTGAGTCTTTCACTGAGCTGGCCCGAATTGTGCTTATGAGGCATGGTATGGAACGACTTTGGAGACCCAATAAAGGTAACAAACCTCAGTTGTCTGGCTTCATATAAAGAAATGAAATAAATCATTTATTTATAATAGGGCTATGTGTTTTACATTGAATGATATGGACTTCATCTAACCCAGTAGTTTATTTTTGTAGTTGTTTGATATTTTACAAAAAAAAATCACACAAAATAAAATATGGAAAGTGAAATATTTTGTAATTATCATATGTATTTGATTTTTTTTTTTTCTTATAAATAAACATTTTTAGGAAAGTTTCAGTGATTTTTACAAAACAGTGTTATTTTCATTTACAAGAAATATATTTAATTAGAATATTTTTATGTCTTCTGTATTGTTTTGGGGAGTCGATACAGGTGAATAGGTCAATGATTCTATGAAATACAGTGTATTCCTATGAAATTAATACATTTCCTATTAGTATTTTTGTTATTACAGTATCTTCTTATTTTACAAGGTACCTCAAAACATGTTGGTATCAAAAATTAAACACTGTTCAGTATAAGACTGGGAATACTATATTTAATATGTTTACACATGTTGTATAATCTGAATGTAAAAATTATTTAAACAAGCTATTCTATATTAAAATATATTATTATATTATATTATATTATATTATAGTACAGTATATTAGTATATATTATATACTAATATAATAATATACTATTATAATTTTGTGAATTTTATTTTATTTGTATATTTTATATAAATATTTTATTTTATTATTATTATACTGAAAATATCACTTACATTTACAGTTACATAAATTTGAATAATATAAAACAAATACAGAGAGAAAAGACAGCTCTACAGTCATTTATTTTATTTTATATAAATATTTTATATTTTTATTATTATTAGAAAATTTTAAAATCAAAATAGATTTTTTTTGTTTGAAAATAACAGCTGTTTGGGCTATTATTTCATTATATTATATTATATTATTATATTTTTAGTGCAAAACAGTATCATTCTGTAAAAATTTATTTTTTAGATTTTATATAAATATTTCATTTTATTATTAGACTAAAAATATCACTTACATTTACAGTTACATAAATGCAAATCATATAAAACAGTTACAGAGAGAAAGAACAGCTACATCTCTACAACCATGAGTAGTTCACAACAATACCATCGTTGTCTTGTTTCACTACGCTTCCATCAACATCTCCCTATGACTCATTATGTTGCTGAGGTTGGAAATGTTCTCTCCGGGAATTAAACAAGCTTCACCATAAATGCTTCTGACATGAAATGATGCATAGAATAACGCAGACCTTTTAGTGGAGTCTTTTCTGAGAATGACCACATAAGCAACAGCAATACAAGATTTTTTTCCCTCAGACCAATGCTGCAATTATGTATAGGCCAAAGGAACGCTTAAGAAACCTGAAGTATGCAAAGCTTTGAGACTCAATACAGCTCACAGCGGAGACACCCAGTGTTCAGATATCAATATAACGGCCAGCCGCCCACACAGCGCATTTCAGCTCTTAATAATCATAGCTTTGGTTCATGCTAGAAAAATGCTGTTAGGAGCAAGGTCAAGTGATACGAATACATTTACTTAGCTTAGATTAAGGCATTTAAATGTGTTTATTTTGACTGGAGATTATTTAAAGGCCAACGAATATGATAAAACAACTTGAGTTTCCATTAGATGACTTCATGCTTTAAAGACAAACATCGCTGACAGACTCTTGAAAGATTATAAACCGTAATATTTCATGAGAAGAAATAAAATCTTGCAGTTTTCTATTCCCAAGGTCTCTAATATTTTGCCTTTTAACCTAACCTAAACCTGTTGTTTTCTTTCGTTCAGTGTTGAGTCTGCAGGACCTGTGCTGTCGCTCTATCGTTTCCTGCACTCCAGTGCACCTTGTGGACAAACTTCCCCTTCCTGTTGCCTTAAAGAGCCATCTGAAGTCCTTCTCCATGGCCAACGGCCTGAACGCCAGGATGATGCATGGCCGTTCCTACTCGGTCATAGCCAGCAGCGCTAAAAAAAGGAACGGAACCAAAAAGTCCAAAATCATCTACCCGCCACTGAGCCCATCCCAGAACTGCGCACGGACGAGCTGCAAGATTTCATAGACGAATGCAGTTGCTGTACTTACAATACACACTCACAATGCAATTTAAACAAGGAGCTAGTGTTCAACACCACCACAGTCTTACAATAAACAAGAACAAGCTGACAGAACTGTGGCCTGTGAGGTCTTTGATATATTCAGTGTTTGACCAAACGTGTTCACCGTGTTGGTTTGTTTGAAACGCATCCTCCTGGCCATATCCGATTGCGATCGCTGGACAGATGTACAAGAGAGGATCTGTTTCTAAGTGTTGCCAAGCCTTTATAATGCTCTGCATTGTTTAAATATATGTACAAGTTCTTTCGTCTTGTAAAATGTATTGATGGTACTGCATTTTCCTGTGGAGGACTCTTTTTGCTACTGAACTTGGACCAAGCCAGCAGGAGAAACAAACAGCTTTCCTGTTTTGTGCTCACTTTCAAAACGGACCTTACTGATACGTAATACCAGCTTAATTTCCTTTAATACTTTTCTTCAGACACTTTTCAGGGGCTAAGAGAGTCGGGGGTCGAGACACGCAGCTCTTTGTATCGTGTATATAATTTGTTTTGTTTGATACTACATTGTTAGAATTCTTAATTATTGTGATACACTTGATCTGTGACCAATATTGTTATTAAACAATACGTTTGTATGGGAAACACACCAAAGACGTGGAAGATTAAAATGTGGCTTCATTTGTCACATTGAAAACAACGCTAATATTTCAGATTTACACTGCAAGCAAACAGAAATTTCTAACATGCTATCATATCAGGTTTTAAATAAAGATCAGTGAAAAATCAAGGTCATGTTGTCTTTTATGAACTATAAGTCCACTAGAGGGCAGTGTTTACTTGCAGCTGGTCTTGAAATTTAGAAATGGCTTAGTAGCCTACTGTAACTGTTAACTGTTATAATAAAAAAAAAAGTTATTATTACAAAATAAAGGAAGCACGGAGTTACTGAGGCTTTAAAGAAAACTTTAAACAATTTAAATAAGTAATGTCTGTGACAGTACTATCGATTAACACAAAATAATTTTGACCGGTCCTTCAGTAATATGAGGTAAAACTACCTGAAGGTTTAAAAGTACTTAAGAGTTTGTATTTATTCATTTAGTCTGTATTTAAATGTCAATTATTCCGTAGAAACCATATAAACCTGTCGTGTTTGAGCGATAGTTGTCTAAATATTAATTTTACCGTGGGACTATTGTTTTAGTACTTTTCCGATATCCTTCCGCGTTTTACACGAAAGTTGCCGACCGTTCAACGCCATTCCATGGTCAAAACAGGAGATAAATTGGATATAACTTTCCACAGACAAGGTTTGTAAGACATTATATGACACTTGTCTCATGGTATAGCATGTATAAGTGTTTGGTCTTGGTGGCAATACGTTTATTTCCCCTAAAATATCACCTGTCAAAACATTTCGATAGGGGCGGCGTATGGATAGGTGAATATTAGCCATAATAATAATAATAATAATAATAAAAATAAAGAAAATAGCCCCAGCACTTGCTACAGTCCAGTTTATCTTTAATTCCTGGGCCCAGTTGTAAAAAAAAAATAAAATAAAATAAAAAATAGCCCCACCACTTGCTACAGTCCAGTTTATCTTTAATTCCTGGCCCAGTTGTAAAAAAATAAATAAATAAATAAAATAAAAATAGTCCCACCACTTGCTACAGTCCAGTTTATCTTTAATTCCTGGGCCCAGTTGTAAAAAAAAAAATATATATATATATATATAAAATAAAAATAGTCCCACCACTTGCTACAGTCCAGTTTGTCTTTAATTCCTGGGCCCAGTTGTAAAAAACAATAAATAAATAAAATAAAAATAGTCCCACCACTTGCTACAGTCCAGTTTATCTTTAATTCCTGGGCCCAGTTGTAAAAAAAAAAAAAAACAAAAAAAAAAAAAAAAAAAATTGCCCCACCACTTGCTACAGTCCAGTTTATCTTTAATTCCTGGGCCCAGTTGTAAAAAAAAAAAAAAAAAAAAAAAAAAAAAAACCTTTGAAGGTGCAATCAGTAGTTCAGTATTTTTGTTTATGTCCAGCTGACATCAGATTAAAAAGTAGAACAGAAAAGTAGAAGAAGAGCATTAATTGTAAAAATGTGTAAGTTATAAAAAATAATACATAAAAAAATAAAACTCACTAGCAGCAAATATAAAAAATATAAATATTCATAAAAATATATATATATATATATATATATATGTATATATATATATTTTTTTTTTTATGGTACATGTTTTCCTTTAATGGTGCAGACTTATTTTGGCTTAAAATCTAGCATGTCAAATTAGTATGTGGAAAAGAGTGTTTTAAATTACAGTCTGAGGCTTAGATTATGAATTAATCTTCGGATAATGCAACTGAGTATTTACTTTTAAATCAGAAAAGAAACTTGGGTTAAAAAAAAAGAAAAAAATGATTAGCATAGAACATAGAGAGGTTCAACAGCACAAAACTTCATAAATATTAAACAACCTGCAGAGGGCATACTTCACAAATTTATGAACAATATTAGAACTGCTTTGGATCCTGCATGCAATCTGCCGTTGGCACCTCAGCAATATTCAGCTATTTTATAAAAATGTAGATGGTCTGTCCAGTTTTGCCTTATGGTTACTTACTTTTAGTGTTAGTGTCATTCAAGATGATGAGCTTAAAATACTTACTGCCATCTTCACATAGACGCAATGCAATATCCTTCCGTCTTTCTTATCCATTTGTCAAAATGCTGTCATACAATATGAGTTGAAGTATCGTGGGAGATGGGTATGTTATCTATGGTGACACTGTGTGACCTGCACATGTATTGGTCATATAACATATTTCTGATAAGGACATGCCTTTCTTCAAGGCACAGGGTGAATGACCCTGTCACTGTGAGACAAATGGCTGACCCGTATAGCTAATAGAAGGTCGAGAACAGGCATGTGCACATGCATATGCTCTCATATAGTGACACATTGAATTAGTGGACCTGTCAGACAGGAGTTATGAAGGGCTTTTTTTCTGCATGAACAACCAGAAGTTCCCTCTGGACTGGTCAGTTGGCCTTCAGTTCTGTCCTGCCTCTTAGTAATACGCATAAATAGGGTCAGCTCTCAGAAAGGTCAAAAATGCATTAAACTGTATATGGTGAGATGTATGTTGTGGTATAGATAAGTTGCAAGGACACTATATAAACCCCTCTCACATATTAGGGATGCTTTCAGGTGTCTTTAATGCCAGGTACACAATTTTGGGCCCAATTATTACTCGCTTGCCATTTCTGAAGATTGCTGACAAAAGACCAAATTTTGAGGCAAATCTGTGCTCAATTATGAGAGTGACGATCGCATTATGTGAATTATCAAGGACACAATGCTACTCAGTCTTGCAGTTTGAAATGTGAGTTTGTAAATTGTTGTCTGGAATTCTTTCTAGTAAAAACAACTGCATAATATCCAAAACAGTTGTGCAGTGTAAAAGGAACAGCCATCCAGTGACTTGGAGAATCAAGTAGTGTATTCCTGGCATAACTTGTGTTGTTTTTTATGCATCTTTCACCATGAGCAGTTCATTTTTGTGACATTATATGAAGTTGAGCATTATGCCTGGGTATTGATATAGAGTTTCTGATTAAATTTGATTTGCAAGATTGACAGTGACTTGGAAAATCATGTAGTGTATACCCGGCGTAACTTGCGCTGTTTTCAGGCATCCTTCACCATGAGCATTTCATTTTTGGAACAGTATGTGAAGTTGAGCTTTAAGCCTTGGTATTGATACAGATTTTCTGATTAAATTTGATTCATAAGATTGACAGTGACTTGGAAAATCATGTAGTTGAGCATGCTGCCTGGGTTTTGATACAGATTTTCTGATTAAAGTTGATTCGCAAGATTCATGGTGATTTAGAAAAATCTTATAGTGTATACCCGGATGAAACTTGCTCTGTTTTGTAAGCATCTTTCACCATGAGCATTTCATTTTTGTGACAGTATGTGAAGTTAAGCATTATGCCTGGGTATTGATACAGATTTTCTAATTAAATCTGACTCAAAAGATTCACAGTGACTTGGAAAATCATGTAGTGTATACCCAGCATAACTTGTGTTATTTTTAAAGCATGTTTCACCATGAGCATTTCATTTTTGTGACAGTTTATGAAGTTCAGTATTATGGCAGAGTATTGATTAAGGTTGCAAAGGAGTGGAACATTTCTGTAAACTTTCCAAAAATCTCTGGAAGATTAAAAAAAAATTTCTGGAATGTTTCCTAAATTTACTGGAAATGTTCCACTTTTTTGCAACCCTTGTATTGATACAGATTTTCTGAAAAGTATGATATTTAGAAGTATGATATAGAAAATCATGCCTTACAAAATCTTTGAGGGTAGCCTGAATCACTATTTAACAAATTTTAAAGTGCTCCTATTATGTCATTTTAAAGGTTGCTAGTATTGTTTTATGATACTCCTAAAACAGTTTTACATGTATGCAAGGTCAAAAACACTTTAGTTTTCTCCAAAAATAGTTTAATTTTATCTCGTTTCTAAATGATTCGTAAACAACTCGTACGAAGCAGTTCAAAGAATCAGTCTTTCTAAACTCCTCCTTTCCATGAGCCCTCACTGCTGCGATTGGTCAGATGGCCCAGTCTATGATTGGTTTACTGCGTACAGCGCATGTCCGAAAAACAAAACGGCCTTTGCCATAACTGACTGACAGCCCTGGATACTTGTCAATACATAGAAAAGATGGCATAGATTTTACCATACCAATTCGAGCCAGAGTCTGACGATGAAACGGCTGAAGTGGCTGATCGACAAGTTAGCACGGACTACCGTGGAAAGTGCTCGCAATTTGCTTATGTAAGCGAACCGGGCACACCCCTATGTTGTAAAGTTCAACATTGTATAATGCATTAAAGCCGCCGGGTTCAGTGCAGTCCTTCAGAGCGCAGCGGCAAAAGTTCAACTTGTTTGCGCTTCGCTGTGCGTGCGCTTTGGTCGATGCAGAAACGATTGGAATGAATGGGTTTCATAGAGCAGCACTTTCCGCATTCGGTGTGAAAGCCACTTTGTGTGCCATCTTTATCATTCCTTAAACTAATGAGACAAACAGACAGTCAAGCTGCATCAATCACAAATTTTTGACTACAGTGGGCCCACAGCTGAACAACAGAACTACAGAAACTTGAGTTAGCCGGTTAGCAAGACATGTGCAGGGTTGTTACACAACATAACATACACAACTACATATTTTGAACGATTGCTAGAAAATATAATCTTTGTAGATTCATCTTTTGGAAGTGAATATAAAACAAATTTACTCTCACAGTGTAGGATACTGTGTCTTCTCGACATGACGTAAACCACATAGAAATTTTACTGTTTGTGGGCGGGCAAGTTGTTCCCAATGTAGAACGTGGGCGGACATTATGTAAATGTGTTACTTTGTGACGTATAGCCGTAACAGAAAAAGATTTGAATTTCTGACGACTCGTTAAGGCGATTGTGAGCTGACTCTTTTTTTTTGATAGACAATAACTTTATTTATCGTGCACTGTCGGCTTCACAACTTTGCAGATATTTTATGTTCACATACAGCTACATGACACAATGCATGAAAGATCATATTTGAAAAGGCATAATAGGAGCACTTTAAAAGTGAACAGTGTAATTTCTGCAGCACTACTGTTTTCAAACAGGGTATTGCTCAAAAATAAAATACTCAAGGTAAAAGATGCTTTAAAAAAGTAAATGCAAGTTAACGCCAGGTATACATTACACAATTTTCCAAGTCATGTATATCTTGTGAGTCAAAATTTAATTAGAAAATCTGTACTCAGGCATAATGCTCAACTTCACACAGTGTCACAAAAATGAAATGCTCATGGTGAAAGATGCATAAAAATGAAGTGTGAAATTGTTTTCACTAGAAAGAATCCAAGACAACAATTTACATACTCACATTTCAAACACATTTCAGACTGCGAGCCTGAGTAACAGATGCATCGACGCTTCTTTCAGAATGTGTCTTTGATTACTCACATCATGCATTTATCATTCACATAAATATGCACAAATTTGACTCAAATTTCAGACTTATGTATACCTGACATTAAAGACACCTGAATGGATCCCTAATGTGTAAGGGGTCTATATAGTGTTCTTGCAATATGTTTATACCACAACATACATCTCACTATATACAATTTAATGCATTTTCAACCTTTCTGAAAGCTGAAACTATTTAGAGACACGATTTTTTTCACTGTGAATCTTGTGAGTCAAATGTAATTAGAAAATCTGTATCAATACCCAGGCATAATGCTTAACTTCACATACTGTCACAAAAATAAAATGCTCATAGTGAAAGATGCTTAAAAAACAATGCAAGTTAGGTCGTGTATGGACTACACGATTTTTCAAGTCACTATAAATCTTGTGAGTCAGATTTATTCAGAAAATCTGTATCAATACCCAGACATAATGCTCAGTTTCACATACTGTCACAAAAATGAAATGCTCATGGTGAAAGATGCTTAAAAAACAGTGCAAGTTACGTTGGGTATACACTATATTGTACAGGGCAACAACAAAGACGCTAAGTTAACTTTCTATTCAGTATTCCATGCGTCTATGTTTTTCTGCTTATCTCATAACTGCCATGAAAGCTGGAACAGGCCATTATTTTATTAGCTGTGTTCTCACATGTTTCGTTTCATAGATAATATTTGCACCCCAATGAAATATTCATGATGAGTCTCTATCTCTCTTTCCTTTAAATGGTGCTCCAGCATAGCTCATGTCAAAAACATAATTTGCTCCCTTTGATAAATATTAGATCTAGTCTTGTGCTGATTATATCATACAAATTTGCATAGCCCTCACCGCAGGCTACATTGTCCAAACGGTCAGATAAGGTGTGTTGCATCAAGCAACAGTGTTTGCATAGTATATCTCGCACCGGTCTCTGGCTGAGAGCACGGTGAGCCAAAAAACAGACAGATAGTCCACAGGTGTGGCCGCGCATATGGAGTCAAAACTCATCCCACCTTGCAGACAGCCATCTGGCCGGCACAGAAAGATCTGCTTCAAACTTTATGGTCATTAAGCTTATCCAGTTGTCTATTCCTCCGTCCTTCCAATCCCTGTGAAAACCACTGTCCTTGTTAAAGTGAGAGTATCAACTCTTTTACAGTTGGCCGTTAATAATTAATTTGCAATTAATTCAGCTGTGGTTTAATGGAGTTGTCAAACCACGTTAAGGGACTATTTTTGGAAACTAGACCACCAGGTATTGCGTGTGTACCTACAGAGTGCAGAACAGTCATGACTATGAAATATTTATGAGGACAAAAGATACATCCATGCTTCTTTTTCTATTCAGATGAACCCTGCGTGTTTACTTATCCCGTTGGGGATCTTTGTTTCTTTACTTTGAAGCCCACTTGAAGATGTCGATTTTCCTTTTATCTCCCATGTGAATACCACTCTTTCTTCTCCCGTATGTCATCTCAGACCAGCAATACAGTGTGTGCAAATTCATTCAGACAGGATGATCATGAAATATGTGCTTTAGACCCTAGAGAAGCTAGGTTGAATATAAATTGAAATAACATATTTTGAGTATTTAAATAAGGGGAGGTGTGCTTGCTCTGTCCTAGACAGAAGAGCACTTGTGTTGTTAACATGTAAACCTTTTCCCTTAAACCTACGAGTGCAAGGCTTGTAGAGATGTAAAAATAGTTTCCATGCAAATCTGGAGTGTCCTTCAAAAAATGCAGACAATAAAACGAAGACACTCTGTAATATTTGTGCATCTATTAGTAAGTGATTTCCTAGAAATGATGGGAATCAGATAGGATTGGACAAAGAGGGTTGTAGTGCTGTTAAATTCTGAAGAGTTGTGTAAAGACTGTCATGACTCACTCTGGATAGTTACAAAGCTCTATAGCTATATGCAGTCACATCAAGAATGGCCAATTTAAGTCATTCATTGTCCTTTTTTTCCTTTATGATTTTCTTTCGTCCTATAGGTGTTTCTTATTCTTAAGGCCTGTAGGTGGCAGCATGATGATTTCACTTAAAGGAGAAGTCCACTTCCAAAACAAAGATTCACATGTACTCACCCCCTTGTCATCCAAGATGTTCATGTCTTTCTTCAGACGTAAAGAAATTATGTTTTTTGAGGAAAACATTTCAGCATTTTTCTCCATATAATGGACTGATATGGTGCCCCCATTTTGAACTTCCAAAATGCAGTTTAAATGCGGCTTCAAACAATCCCAAATGCAGTTGTAAATGATCCCAGCTGAGGAAGAAGGGTGTTGTCTAGTGTAATGATTGGTTAATTTAATAATACAATTTATATACTTTTTAATGTCAAATGCTCGTCTTTTCTTACTCTGCCTGAACTGTTTTTGTTACGGTTCATGACAGTTAGGATATGTCGAAAAACTCCCATCTCATGTTCTCCCTCAACTTCAGAATCGTCCTATATCGCTGTTTTACCTTTTTTGTTAAGGGTGTTTGATATTCTTTGCATGTTCACTTTGCAAAAACTGGTTGGTACTTCTGCAGTGATGTAGGATGATTTTGAAATGATTTTTGAAGTTGAGGGAGAAAATACAGTTGGAGTTTTCCGACATACCCTAACTGTCTTGAGTCAGAATACAGGGAGTTCAGGGAGAGCAAAGCAAGACGAGCATTTGAAATAAAAAAATATTTTAATTGTATTTTTTAATGACAATAACCAATCATTTAGCTAGATAAGACCCTTCTTCCTATGGGGGCACCATATCAGTGCAGAAATGTTTTCCTCAAAAAAACATAATTTCTTTATGACCGTAGAAAGAAAGACATGAACATCTTGGATGACAAGGGGGTGAGTACATTATATGTGAATCTTTGTTTTGGAAGTGGACTACTCCTTTAAGGATCAGCTGGTTTTCCCGGGTGAGGTTTGATAGATGCACGGCTCAAACCCTGAGCCGATGTGGCGATGTGGAATATTTTTGCTTTACATGTGAGTTTGAATCTTTACTGGTTTATTAGATGTATGTCAGTAATAGTGTCTTTTCTGATTTCATTGGAATGAAGAGCATTTGTCTAAGAGTTAGAGAAACAGAAATCATGTCTGTTAAAGCTGTGTGCAGGGCAGACTTATGTGGCCTAACATTGGAGGAAACGATTTTCAAGTTGAATTAACTTCAGATTGCAGATGCCCTTTTCAGCAAACATGAAGTGAGATCACATGATCACAAGGGTGCTGACAGCTGAGTTAATTGCGGATTTTTGAGGTGGCTGAAATGCAAACATGAGATCGAAGCCCCCCTAAGTAGGGTTTAACAGCACCTACGATTGATAACATTAAAAGGCATTAAATGTATGACAGCATATGCATTAAGGCTGTTCTTTATTCAAAACCAAAATTCAATCCCTTGAAATTATAGTACTCATATGTTCATGCACAACATAATCTGTAGATTCTGCTTTGAGAGTCTCTTCTTGAGCATTTTACAGTTTCTTTTGAGAAAAGCTATCGTCATATCAACACAAAAATTTGTAGGTTTTCACAACAATCTGTCAAAATAAAAGTTTGGTTTAACTTGAAGAAACTGTGACGGAAATGTATTACTTAATATAATGATAGAACTACTACTACTAATACAATTATTATTAAAACCTTATTTTTATTATAAATATTTAACAGAAAAATTATTCATCAGAATTTAATAATAAAATTACTATTAAAACCTTATTTTTTACCAGAAAAAATGTAAAAGAGAGAGAGAGAGAGAGAGAGAGAAATAAAAAAATAATGAATCAAATCAATTAATTAGAGATGCTTTTGATTATTAAAATTTTATGAAACAATTAAAATAAATCCAGAAAATTAATGATGGTAAAAAATAAAACACATTTCATAGGGCTTTAAAAATGTATTTTTTGTTTTTAATAAATTGCTGTTAAATTGTGTAAGTTGATTTTAATTAATTAGACATGCTTTTTTACATTTAACCATTAAAACAGAGTCTAGAAAAATAAAAAATAGAACAAAATGAATTTGTTTAAAAAAATAAATAAATACATTTATAAATAAATAAATAAATAAATAAAACAGATTTAATAGGGCCCTAAAATATTATGATTTTATTTGCTTTATTGTAAAAAGAGACTTTTATTTCAGCCATAGATTGTTTACGATTAAAGCAAGGACTTGAAAACCTTTCACTTTTTTATTTTTTTGAGATAATAGGGATTGTTTACCCATTATTTACTCATCATTTTCTCACCCTCATGTCATTCCAAACCTGCATTTCTTTCTTCAGTGGAACTCAAAAGATATTTTGAGAGTTGTTGAGAATATGGCATAAAAGAAAGGCAGGCCAGTTTTGGAACTACATGAGGGTGAGAGACAGAATTTTCAGTTTTGGGTGTAGTATCCCTTTAACTGCATTTGAGCCCATTTAAACTTTGTACACCATCATACAAAAGACATTTTCTGATTTCATACCAGGACAAATATAGTTTAGCAGTTCTATTTATGTCCTACGTGTATATTTTTTGTCAAATCACACTTTTGAGCTCATGAATAATTGCATATTTGCATACTATAAATAACTTTTCTAGATTTCTGGTTGTCACTAAAATATGCTGTCATGTGTCTCAATGTCTCCAGATGTATCCAAATGTACGTCATATCAAAACTCATCTAGTCTTTTAATATTGTTTACAAGATGTTGTCATATGTTAAAGTCTTAAAGCAAAGTTACAGTCCGAATTGAGACTCTTTTGATTTCTTCCAGTTGCTCCTCAAGGGAGTTGTGCAACAAAGTTAACCCTGCTGCACGTTTCCTTCTCATTCTCCGGCTTCTCTTACTAAAGTCTATCTAAAAATAGCCAGCAGCATAGGAAAAAAAACTGAAATGTCACATTTCATAGATGAAAGACGAAAGATTGGATTTATTTATATGCATGCCAATATTTATATATTTCCACAATGTTGCTATTTTCCACTTTCAGTCCATCTGATGCAGTGTAAATCTGGCAGTTTTCTGCCTTTGGCACATTAGCTGCTGATTCTAAGACACCTGATGGACAGGCAGCCTCCACCTGAGCCCTTAAGGGACACTTGACCGCATGACATTTCATCCCCAGGATCTGACACGGCTACCAGCTGTACCTGGGGAACCCAAAGCATCTGCATTTCAATTTACACCTCAGAGAAAAACCCACATTTTGACAAGGGAGTGAACAAGAGATTCTGTGTTGTTACACACATGATCCATACTTGACAAAACAACTCAATAACCCATTTTACCACAATTACAGCTAAGGCAGTTATTGGGTCTATGATGAAGGAATTTATATTATTTAACTTGTATAGCTGACTGAATTGCTTTGAACTGAAGACCCTTATTATGAACACAAGTACAGCACAACAGTAACTCAGCTGAGTTTAATTTCTCCCAGACGCTGCCAGGGTGCATCATAGGTGAACAATCAACAGTATTGACATTTAAGCAAAACTCGAGCACAGATTAATATTATAAAAGACAATCTGTCATTCCAGGTACATCTCAGCCTCACACAATCCATAGATTTCTTTATAGTAGATGGTGACAAGCAATACATTTCAGATGAACACACTGCAGTTGAACAGACTTGAATTTGAGATGTTCATCCTTGTCTTAAAATTCAAATAAAGATAGATCGATCTTGCTTCGCACATTATTGTATGAGAACAAAACTTGAATTGACTGGAGCTGAATAATGACACCATTGTCTTGCTGCAGCTGCTTTACAGCAGAATTTGGATTTGCCTCTTTTGAAGTTTGCATCATTGATTATGCTACTTTCCTGAATATTTTTATTAATAAAATTGAAGTTCAAGGAGAAGTAGATATTGTTCAAGTCCTTGTAAAGCAAAGTCTGTTAACTTGTATGGCTTACGTTGATCGTGACAAACTAGGATAAGTGTATATTATGTTTTGGGTATGGACAATTATAAATGGCACTTTGAATCATTGATTCACACGATTCGTTCAAAACGCGGATTCATTCAGAAACTAAACATGTTTCTCAGAGACATGCAACAATTCTGCTATGGCTTCAAAGGTAATATATTTTCTGCAAAATTGAGCAAAAACACATAATATAGTGTTTAAAATATAACACAATATCAACTTCTTATTTACTGCACTGTTGTATAAAATCACATTTAAGTTTCACTTAAATCAGCACTTGTGTCATATTTCTCTCGCTGCCTTTGTGATATCGTGTGATATATATAAATATGAGACAAAACACATACAGGGGCATTTTGCACTAATATCTTGAATTTTAGGGAACAGTTGCATTTATTGAGTTGTTGCCCTGCATCATATTTGTCAACAGTCAACTGTATGAAATATAAGATGATGCACAGGTCTGGGGGCGGGGCCAGCACATTAAAGGGGTCCTATTATGCTCTTTTTTTTGAAGTCTTGAAAAAGCATAATATCACCGCTTTAAGCATTATTTGGTTTATGTGTAGTAAAAAAATATGAGCAGTTTCCTCCATTTTTTGGCCTCGCAATCATAATTGTAACTTTATATTCCACCACATGACTTTATGTCTTATGACTTTATGACTTTATGTGACTTTATATTTCACAGTGAGACTATATATAATGCAATTGCAATTTTATTTCTCTTAAATTCTCTTAAACTGTGACTTTACTGTAAATCTTACAATGCAACTCTGTCAGAAAGTAACTTTATTTCTTAAACTTTTTCTAACAAATACTTTTTTTTTTTTACTCCAAGGCAAGAATGGGCTTCCAAATGAAGTGACGAACTGCTGTCATACGCTGTCAGAAAACATTATGCATCAGGTACTGTTTCATACTAAAATGTTCTCTCTTTTTTTGTCAAGAATGTTTAAACCCATTTGCTTCTCCAAAAGACAGGTCATCATATGTTGTGTGTGTGTCAAAATGCGCAAAAAGTTTGCACAGTTCGGTTGGAACATGTTTGAAGAGTCACACTGGTTTCTCCTCCTGTCAGTATGCCTCATCACCTGGCCCGCTCTAAAATAGCACCATGGTATTTTTAGTTTCTTAAAAGCTGCCATGTGCACAAAGCGATTTAGACAATTTAGAGAGTTCCTTTTGAGCAGACGGAAAATAAGAGGAGACAGCAGATCTTTAAAGCTGGGACAAAAAAAGAGGGAAAAATTAACTCAGGGTGAGAAAAAAAACACATTTGTGTTGCATGACAGCATCCCGGCTGATCTTTTTTTTTTTTTTAAATAGTGTAGTATATATTTAGTTTTGCACATGCTGTACAGGTGCAAAAGACATCGTGTTTAAAATATGTCAGCAATCAAAGAACAATGAGCCGTGTGTAGATTATAGCACTGATTTAACACGTATATTATTAGTAGTCTACGTGAGCTGAAACACCAGGGTTCTGCCATTTAATGCTCTCATGAGTGGGAAAACCAGTGTGTTTTTATCCTGCATTATGGGTTACAGCAGGGAATCATAAGACATGTGGAATTGTTCTGTCTCGTTACATGTGGAAAGTTTAATTTGCAGCGTCAGGTGAACAAAACTTGATTAGATTTTTTTTGTGCTAATGAAATTAAACCAAATCGAACCTTAAAATTAACTTTTTGCTTTCATCTTTCAACTGATTAAATTGATTTTGTTCTTAAAAAAACACACACACACTTTTTGGCATGAGATCTTGCCTTGCTACTCAAGCATCAAGTCTCTCGCAAATCCATGTCTAAAGATATGTCTCGTCCGTGACCACTTGGTTGAATCATTTTAATATACTTAACTAACTCTTAAGAAAGAAAGGAAAAAAAAGATATTATTTAACTATTTCTCACTTTCATCTCTGTTCTTGTGTTCTCTGAACAATCTTTTCCCCTCAGGGTGAATCGCTTATGTTTTATTCTTCATCTGTGAGGCTTTTGTAAATCATTTTGAATAAAAGCTTCATGAATGCTAAGGCAATAAATGTAAATATGCACATACTTACATTTTAATTTATTTTTAAATTATGTGTATGTGTGTATTAGGTTTGGGGTGAGTTGATTTATTTATTTTTTTTAAGAAGTCTCTTATGCTCATCAAAGCTGCATTTTAATTGATTTAAAAACACAGTAAAAAAACATATAGTGAAATATTATTACAATATAAAATGACTTTTTTTAGTTGAATATGTTTTAAACAGGGCTGTCAGTTGATAAAAATGTGTAATCTAATTAATTCTGTCGATTAATTAATCTAATTATTTGCGAAATAAATTTGGCTGTGAAAATACTCACAAAAGATTATTTAAAGTTATTTTTGTCTTAAATGAGAAATCAAGTAGACATTACAAATTGTCGCTTTAGAATGAAATATTTTATTTGATTCAACATAAAATTTATTACACATAAACATTTAGGCTGCAATGGCCTAACATAAATTCTGAAGCATAAAAGAAGATAATTTGAGAAACGTTGCAATGTTTTTTTTTTTTTTGTTCATATAATGAAAGTCATGGTAACCAAAACAGCTTTGTTACCAATAGTCTTCAAAACACTTTCTTTTATGTTCCACAAAAGAAAGGTTTGAAACAACATGAAAGTGAGTAAATGATGGCAGAATGTTAATTTTTGGGGGGGTGAACTATCCCTTTAATGTTTTCATTTTTATTATTATTATTATTATTTTTTAATGAAATGATACTCTAAATAAGAAACTAAACCTGCTAGCAGGTGGCGGCAAATGTCTTTATGAGTCATTCACTTATTCGATTCGATTAGTTCAAATAGCTGATTCATTTAGGAACAAAATAAATGGCTCTCTTTATAAATGGGTCTTTGAATCATTGATTCACACGATTCGTTCAAAACACGGATTCATTCAGAAACTAAACACCACTGTGATGCTCGGAGACGCACAACAGTTCTGCTATGGCTTTAAATGTAATAAAAAAATACATAATATAGTGTTTAAAATATAACACAATATCAACTTATTATTTACTGAACTGTTGTTTAAAATCACATTTGAGCTCATGATAGATTATGACAAAATCAGCACTCACTCGTGTGATATGTGATATATATAAATACGAGACAAAACACATACAGGGGCATTTTTTGCACCAATGTCTAGAATTTTAGGGCATAACTGCATTTATAGAGTTGTTGCCCTGCATCATATTTGTCAACAGTCAACTGTATGAAATATAAGATGATGCACAGGTCTGGGGTCATGGTCAATGCGTTAACTGCGTTAAAATATTTTAATCACGTTATTTTTTAATAACTAATTAATTAAGTTAATGCGTTAAAGTGACAGCCCTAGTTTTAAAATGTTTATTCCTGTAATTGCAAAGCTGCAGTCTTCATTGTCACATGATCCATTAAATGTTATTTTTTAAAATATGCTGATTTAGTGCTTAAAAACATTTCTTATTATTAGTGTTGCTTAATATTTTTGTGAAAACTGCAATACATTTTTCAAGAATCGTTGATGAATGGAAAGTTTAAATGAGCAACATAATACAATAAATTTTACATTAAAACATTTTACAATAAAATTTCTCTGTCACTTTTGATCAATTTAATGCATCCTTGCTGAATAAAAGTATTTCTTAAAAAAAAAAATCTTACTCACCTCAACTTTTGAATGATAGTGTGTGTATATATGAATATATTAATGGAGACCTATTATGCCCCTTTTTACAATATATAATATAATGGTGTCCCAAGAATGTGTCTGTGAAGTTTCATCTTAAAATACCCCACAGGTCACTTATTATATTATTTTGAAAATGCATTATTTGAGTGGAAGCAGAAACACAATGTTTTCGTGCATGTCTCTTTAAATGTAAATGAGCTGCTGCTCCCCGCCCACTTTTCCCAAATAGGGCTGTGTCTTTACAGCTTGTACCACAGATACTCTGCTAAAAAAACATCTGTTTGGTTTTGATCATGTCTATCGGACTGAAATCATACTTTTTAAACCATAATTTCTGATAATAGGGTTTTCTGAGCATACACATCGGAAGCATGCACAAAAAAAGCAGCTGTCACACTGCATGTGAGTACTAAACGGTTCTGTTCATGTCTTATTGCGCTTAAAACTTTCAAATACACACGAGTTTCTGTTAAAAACACATTAGTTATAAAAACTGTCGCTTATGTCTGTGAAGGTAAACAGCTGGAAAATAAATTGCATGTGTATATTAGATCTGTGTGTCAGCAGTGTAGTATACACAAAATACATCAATAAATCCACTGCTCTCTTGACTCCTCTGAGGCTGGGGCTCTGAATAGTGTTCTGTGTTCATCTGTGCAGCCAATGACAGAACAATTAGCATGCTTTGCTCAAACTTTTGCCATGGCGTTAGAACTGGCACACCATTGTCACTTGCGAAAAACGAAATGACAGCGCCGTGGGTGGAAACGTGCAGATTAAGGGGTGGTGATATTATAATAAGATCCCCTTATTACGTCACAGGTTTCGTTTCTGGGTTGGTAGATGCACCGGGGACCTGATTCTAGCACTTAAACACAGAAAAAGTCAAATTTTCATGATATGCCACCTTTAACATTTATGAAACATATTTTATTATAAAATCCACATTGTCCCCATGATAAAAACAGGTTGATAATCAAATAAATAATGTCTTAATAAAAATCTGGAGAGGTTTGTGTAAAGGTAGGTTTAGGATTAGAGGATAGAAAATGTCATTTGCTTAGTATTAAAACAAATGATATGAAAAACAAACGTCCGTGCAGAGGACGTGGATTGATTTCGTAATAGCCGTCTGACAAAAAAGGACAAAACTGCATTTATAATAACCTCAGACTTGAAGGACAAGCAAGGTTGAAGTGTCTAGAAGTGTCAGAGACAGAGAGAGAGAGAATCAACAGGACAAGGGAACTTGTCTGTCGGACCTGCTCATCTCAGAATGATCGGAAAGCAGAAGAAAGAGCATTTAAATTGCAGCAGGAGGATAATGACAAAGATGGTGGGAAAGACAGACAGACACAGGAGTAATAGAGGCAGAGAGAGAACAAACAGGACAGGACAGGGAAGTGAAAATCAGACATGGTGAGAAGGGACTCAGGACGGAGAGAGAGAGGGAGAATAAAAGCACGAGAGAATGAGGAGGGGGGAGGCAGGATAAATCTGTACAGCATCATGATTAGGTATCAGAAGCTTGTTCTGTGGTCTGGAGAGCAGAAGGCAGATCACATCAAACAGATGAGACGCTCAGCACATCTGCTCTACAAACTGGACAAACATCATTTGTGAATTTGTGTTTATGTATGTATTTATTCTGGATTGCTTTCGTGCTCTTCTCAGCCAACGAACTCCAAACTTTTCCGGAATCCAGACTAAATCCAAAAGCGACACCTGCGGATATAAAAGATTCAGATGAGCAGCACATTTCGACTAACTGAGAAGCATCTTCATGGACTTTCTTTTCAAAATCAGCAAACTACAACTCCAGAGACGGAAAAGGTCAGATGCACAGCTTCAGTCTCATTCGAATCTATTTTAATCAGCTGTACTCTCTTCCCAGCATCCTTCTCATTTCATCATGATTATTCCCCAAGGTTGGGGAACTAGGTTGGTCGTGATGGAACGGGCGGAGGCTATGGATGAGCGATTTGATTGAAGATGAAGGGTTAGCCCATGCCAAAAACTCTGACGCACACTTTTAAACATACTTTCTGAGCTTCGACAGGCATATCACAACTTCAGGCATAGGTAAACAAGACCCACGTGAGATTTATTCAAGATTTACAGAGTAAGACACCACCTCGCGCGTTCGCACGCCAATCCGCGAGCGAGGGGAGTCACCGCCACGCGCTCCCCACCTGCTCTCGCACCTTTCCTCAGTCAGAGATCACAACTGCAACTCTCCAGCTGTCTCTTGTCGGCGTCACAAGCTGCTAACAGCTGTTTCTCCTCTTTTTTTGGACACTTGTCTGTCTGTTTCTCGCTAATTCCTTCCATCTTTTTCCTCACCGTGTCACTGATACCATCTTCAGTTTGACCCTCTTTGCCAGAAAGAGCGAGAGAGAGCGAGAGGGAGAGAAATGCCATCACCACAGCAGGGTCTTCAGCTGCCACACAAGTAGTCTCACACAAGTGTTGAGAGAAGGAGAGAGAGACAGTGCGAAAGATAGAAAAGGCCAAAAGGAGGTGAGAGGAAGCAAAGGCGAGAAGAGGAAACAAGAGGAGGCGGAGACGCACAGCTGAAGAATGTACAGCTTGGGGTCGGGCTCGAATGCATCCAGCCGGCACAGGTAAGGAAACTCCTTTTCATTCACTCCAACATACAGTTTCGTTCGACCTCTGTGCATGTGTCCACATGGAGAGCGGCTTTCCGTCTCTGGGTCTTGCATGTGTGGCAGGGGAAATGCCTGTGGGGCTAAAGCTGGCGTAGTTAACAGGTGGAGCGCCGCTCTCTGTCGTGTCTGCTCGCTCGCCGAGTGCAGAAACAGTCCTCGAAAGCGTAACCGGCAGAGTGAATGGGATTCTGGAGACCTGAATGCTTTCTGACACACATACCTGCACTGGGACTTTTTGGCATTGGGAATGTCATAGGCATGCATATATCAGCTCACAGTCTGTGTCAGTGATGCTAGACTTAGTTACACACAATTACAACAGGAAAAAGAGGCAAACTGGGTCATTCGTGACAGATTGGGTTGGAAAACACCTGTTTTTAGTTCTAAACTCTTTAAATTTGTGTTGATATTCTCTTTTTAACTCCGTAATCATGCTTGAATATTATAGATATGTATACAAATTGGCGATAGGAGATCGGCCAAGGTCAAAGAAGGGAAATTGATTTTCTTGCAGTCTTCATGTTTTCCTTATGATTTGTTTTCCTCACAAATGAAATGTGACGTCCTGTAAAGTCTTGTGTGAGTGGGACAGACGAAATGAGGTTTACCATTGGCGTGCACGCAGTATGTGCGTATTTAATTATTTATACATTTCAGACTGTCATGTTAACTCTTTTAAATTGAGTAGAAGTGATAGAAAGTGATAGATGTAGATTTATAAACATCTTAAGTCATTTATCACTCAAGTGTCATTTCCGACAATCCTGTTATAGGTATGCTGTTGACTGGAAAGGTCCAACATGTTATTTTCATTTATTTAATACAGACAATCCGTCCCCTCTTAGCATTCATAAGACTGAACTGCTGATTGTTGCTGGAAAGCTCATCCGTTAATGTCCAATCACAACTGTTTGGAGTGTGACTAATACATCACTATTAACATCCGATTCTGTCTGCGCCGCCACACAGTTACAAATGCGGGCGATGGTGATACTTCCGTCTGTATTTCAGTGTCATAATCTGTTTTCATTTTAGAGCAGACCTGTATGATAATGGTTGAAATTGTGAGATCACAGAGGTTTGGAAAAGCCAGCTGATACATGCAGATTTGGGAGACACTAATGTGTGCTCTGACCGTGACATTCTGAGCTCTTTCACCTTGGATCACTGTTGAAAATGTATACAGCATGCGGTGGGTTTGTGTGGAATACTAAATAAGGATGTGATCTGTTTTTAAAAGAGTCACTGTACGGCCACACAGACCTTGAGTCATCACTGTTAACAAGTAAGATACAGCTGAGGTCAAAAGTTTACATCCCCCTTTCAGAATTTGCAAAATGGTAATTTTTTTTACCAAAGTAAGAGGGATCATACAAAATGCATGTTATTGTTTGTTTAGTACTGACCTGAATAAGATATTTCACATAAAAGATGTTTACAAGAGAAAATAATTGTTGAATTTGTAAAAACAACCCTGTTCAAAAGTTGATACTGTGTTGTTTCCTGAATGATCCACACCTGTGTTTTTTTTTTTGTTTAGTGATAGTTGTTCATGGGTCCCTTGTTTATTCAGAACAGTTAGAAAAGTCTTTTAGGTCCCACAAATTAGTTGGTTTTCCAGCATTTTTGTGTATTTGAACCCTTTCCAACAATGACTGTATGATTTTGAGATCCATCTTTTCACACTGAGGACAACTGAGGGACTCATATGCAACTATTACAGAAGGTTCAAACACTCACTGATGCTCCAGAAGGAAACACGATGCATTAAGAACTGGGGGGGTGAAAACTTTTGAAATTTGAAGATCAGGGTAAATTTAACTTTCTCTTTTGGGACTTCTGTAGGATCTTCTGTAGCCTCTGAAGGGCAGTTCTAAATGAAAACTATAAATATTTAAGCAAAATAAGTAAAATGTACACATATGCATTCTGTTCAAAAGTTTTCACCCCCTGGCTCTTAATGCATAGTTTTCATTCTGGAGCATCAGTGAGCGTTTGAACCTTGTAATAGTTGCATATGAGTCGCTCAGTTTTCCTCAGTGTGAAAAAATGGATCTCAAAATCATACAGTCATTGTTGGAAAGGGTTCAACCCTGGTGAAAAAAACAGTATATGCTGGTAGGTATGTTTTGATGCTGGAATACTGGTTAGGTAGGTTTTGATGCTGGTTTAAGCTGGTCCTTTGCTGGTTTATGCTGGTCCTTAGCTGGTTTAAGCTGGTCCTTTGCTGGTCATGTTGTTGGTCAAGGACCAGCATGAACCAGCAAAGGACCAGCATAAACCAGCAAAGGACCAGCTTAAACCAGCATCAAAACCTACCTAACCAGCATTCCAGCATCGAAATATATCTACCAGCATATGCTGTTTTTTTCACCAGGGAAATACACAAAAATGCTGTAAAACCAAAGAATTTGTGGGACCTAAAGGATTTTTCTGAAGACACAGTAGTTAAACTAGCTGGACAGTTGGGATTCTGTCACCTTTGTGGCCAGAGCTTAAAAGGAAAACTTACCATGATCCCCTTCTCCTGTGTGATTGAAGACCAATACAATACCAGGCGGCTTGTGTCCCACATTGCAGAAAGCAGACGGATCGCTCATAGAAAGCAACGTTGAGACTAGGAATTAGCTTTGTGTTGTTAACATCACTCAAGTGAGAATGTGTTTGGGATTGTTGCTATAAATAGCAGCGATAGTGTAACTCTGAATGTAATTCAGCTTTAAACTCGCTAACGCTCTCATTTGTGGCGGCATTTTACCTCAGAATCACATACGTCGACAGAATACACAAGATGTTAATTCAGTGCTAATATAACACACCATCTGGATGATGTGTATGACAGTCCGTGTATGGTTTACAGCTCTTTGATTGTCATTTTTGATGGTCGCAGATGTCAGTCTAACTACAAATGTGACCAGCAAATGTCTAGTTTGTATTTGGAGCAAAGCCCAATCTACAACCATTTGAAGTTGTGCCAAACGGGACGTAATCCTATATTTTTGTGCTCTATTTTTCATTTATTTGAATCATTTCAGAGCTAACATCTAATGATATTAAAATATATGATTGGGGAAACAGTACTGTAGCTGTTATTATTTTTACTTACTGTCCAGCCAAATAGTTTTAATGCATTAGAATTTTTTTCTTTCAGATGTGCCCATTCTTCTTGTGGATGCTTGTTCATTTGAATGCTGTTTAAATTACAGTTCAGTTTATGATCTGAACTGAAGAGTGGATGTGAGTTGTAGTTGTGGTTGCAAAATGTATTAAAAGCCATTGTGCTTTAATCAGCTTCACCTATCAGATACCGCGTGGACAGCTGGCACCCACAGCTGGTGTTTTACTTTGAAAATATTTCTATCTGCGATTATCTACATGGAAGGTGCAGATTAAATTTTGCGACGAGTCGTGTTTACATGTAATGCTGTGAATTCAGGAACGTGCCTTACAGTAACTCAGGCACCTCGGTGCATGTGTCACAGACCTGTATGATCACTGTCTATTTCACAACTTTATTTACATTTGCACAAGTGCTTCAAATCCTGTTCAATGATGGCACAAAAAATAGAATGAATGGCAGCTGTTCTTTGCCTGACATTGATGAACGCTTTCATTTTTGTTCTTTTGTTGTTTTTGTTTGAAATAAGAGTACATGCTCTAGCTGTGTGATGTGATTGTCCATAGGATCTATGGTCAAACACATATCAAAGTGTCCATTTTTAAAGAGATCTGAGGACTTGAAAAGGACATGAGAAGATCACATCAACAGCAGATCTAACAGACTGAAAACGGGAGTGTGAATATATTATCGTGCAGCAGCCTGACTCTGTGTGTGTGTGTTTGTGTTCCATTTTCTGTCATCAAAGCAAGTCTGCAGGTGTCTCACTGCTGTTCACAGTGTCACGTGCAGTAGGCCAATGAACACACACTCTGAAGACATCCAATATAGGGGTGTTTCTTCATCTATTGGCACTTGTGTCCCAGGGGTTCATTATTACTGAAACTAACAGTTTTCAAGCTTTTTTCTTGTTATATTAGGGTCACATGAAAAGTGTCTTGGAAACTTTTCGTCTTGCATTCCTTGTTTATTTTTGCTACTTTTTAAATGTTCTTTTTATATACAGTTTGTTTTTTGTTAACACTTTATAGTAAGGTGTCATTTGTTAACATTAGTTAACGTATTAACTAGCATGAACAAACAATGAACAATTATTTATTACACTATTTATTAATCTTTGTTAATGAGGTTCAAATAAGGTTCCATTAGTTATAGTTAATGCATTAACTAACATAAACAAACAATGAACAATACATTTATTACAGTATTTGTTAATGTTAGTTAAAGAAAATACAGTCGTTTATTGTTTGTTCATGTTAGTTCACAATGCATTATCTAATGTTAACAAGCACTACTTGTGATTTTAATAATGCATTAGTAAATGTTGACATTTACATTAACTGTTAATGAATGCTTTAGAAGTATTGTTCATTCTTAGTTCATGTTAACTAATGTAGTTAACTAATGAACCATATTGTAAAGTGTTATCATTTTGTTCCTTTATCCGAGAGCTTTTATGTTTATATCTTAAAAAATGAAAAATTACAAAAAATATATGTATTTGTACATTTTAACAAAAAAAAAGTAAATTATAAATGATTTCCATATTTATTGTGTCAACATTATTTTGATTTTATATGCAAATTACTGTCCCAGTTGTGGCTTAATTTCCATAATGACCAATAATTTTACCCTAATACATATTTTACATATTTTTACATTTTGTATTTTTTTTTTTCCAGAGTTTGTGTATTTTTGTTACAAAGAGGACAATAGTGTCAGTGAAGAGCATGCTTGAGATTAAATACTTTGTTATATTAGTATCATTGAGATATTATAGCCTTTATTAATGTTTTGAATTAGCTTATTTAAAAAAAAAAAAAAAATATTTTTTTAAAGTTTTTTTTAATTTACTGTTTTATGTCATTGTTTCCATTTGTTTAAATATGTAAAATTTTATTAATTTTGCACTTAGTTATTTTAGTACAAGTTAAACTAAAAAATTGTAATTTTAATCATTTTATTTTAAAAGAATTAATATTTTAAATAATGAAAATTGTTTTAGCTGATTTTAGTATTTGTTAATTAACCCTAGATTAAATATGAAAGCAAAGTAATTAAAGACTTAAGATGGAAAATCCTCCAAGTCTGTCTGAGATTTTTCTTTCAAATTAACTTTTTTATCACACTCCTATGAAAATATCATTAGACATTTTTAAAAATAAGGCATAAGACTAATAACCTTTTCTTTGCCATTAAAGTGAAATTACTGAATCTAAACATAGAAGCCTCATAAAAATACTAATTTAAAAGAAAATGCAACTTGGAAGGTTTTTGCATCTGAAGTCTTCAGCTGTAAACAGAATTTATTCTGCATCATTTCCAGTCAAGCTGTAATTTTGTGTAATTTGAGTGTGAAAATTTAATTATTCAGAAAAAGTAATATGTTTTGCCAATTTTACTCCAGGTTTAAAATGCAATTCACACCACAGAATGCTATTGCTGTTAATCACAATACACTGTATGAGATGTGCTGGAAAAGATTATTATGTGGAAGTGGCCACTATTGGACATTATACTATTGGTTAATGAGAGTGTGCAAAGCATGTTTTAAAGGAGAAGTCCACTTCCAAAACAAAGATTCACATATGATGTACTCACCCCCTTGTCTTCCAAGATGTTTATGTCTTTCTTTCTTCAGTCATAAAGAAATTATGTTTTTTGAGGAAAACATTTTTCTCCATATAATGGACTGATATGGTGCCTCGATTTTGAACTTTGGCATTTGGGATCGTTTGAAGCCGCATTTAAACTGCATTTTGAAAGTTCAAATTTGGGGCATTATATGAAGAAAAATGCTGAAATGTTTTCCTCAAAAAACATAATTTCTTTACGACTGAAGAAAGACAGACATAAACATTGTGGATGACAAGGAGGTGAGTAAATTATTTGTAAATTGTTGTTCTGGAAGTGGAGTTCTCCTTTAAGACGCTCCACAGGACCAGAAGTGCCTAGTTGAAGAAACACCCCTCAGATGTATATTTTTTAAATAAAAGATGCTCTTTTTTCACTCTTCTCTGTCACGTTCCCTAGAAACTCGCCCAGCTGTTGCTATGTTAACTCCGCTGCTCGACTAAGTGTGAGGATTTCGTTGAGTTACAAGCATACAAATATGCTCATTGATGCTTTGCCAGTATTGAGTGGAGTTTTGAACAGTGTCTTTTTAATGAGGATTCAAAAAAGCAAACAGAGAGAGGAAAAACAGAGACAGGGGACAGAGACCATGACGGCTTTAACTCTCTCTGAGCGTCTGGGTTTCTCATGGCAAGTCTTGTGTTTGCTTTTGTTGCTTTTGCAATTGGAATGCATATCTCCATTCTTACTTCGCCATCTGTCTTCCACTTGTGCAGAAAGTACTTGAGATTCCACATTGGATGAAGAACGTTGCTAATGAAGTCCAATGCAGTACAAAGCATCAGAGCGAGCAAGCAAAACCACATGCATTCTTACCATAATATGTCCTTAATGTAGCAATTAGAAGCCAGATGTATTTTAAAGAACATGATAACCATCAAAATGTGAGTGTTGCATTTATCATGGATAGTAATTACAGTCCATGGTCCAACAGCTAGCTCTGATAGTTTAATAGGCTTCGGTGTCATAGTCGTAAGATGCTGGCATGGATGGATGGGCCTAACCTTTAAGATTCTAATTCAAGTGCATCTCATCAGATTCTGATTTAGTTTGCTCTTGAAACAAGCCTGCTTTATTTGTGTGTACTGTAACACACTTAAAAGTACAGCGGTAGCCTTATGGTTAAAGTTCAGCTCTGGCATCGCAAAGGTTGCTGGTTCATTTCCAAGTCGCTGCGACCCAGAAACTGGAGAGTTATTGAGATCACTATCATGCTCTGTCACCATGGCTACCAGTAATGCACTTGACCCGAGGTCGCTCCAAAGGGCCTGTCCTTGAAATTACTAGACTTTAAGGTCTATATGGTCACTTGTAAGATTAAGACAGGCAACATATGCTATAGACCTGTGCACTATATAGATATCCATGGTTCACAAACTGGCAGTGGTGTGAATTGGAATCATTAAACAAGCGTTCGTCAGTTTTTTTTTTTCATTAGAGGTGAGCTTTCGATGACCCACGCCATCTGCGGGTTGAGAGATCAGGGACCAGCCCCTGTGAAGTGTTGAGAGCTGAGTTTAGATGTGATTCCCTGCTGGATTCATTGTAAACCTCCCACTCAGCTTGCTAATGGCCTGTTGTGTCACAAAGGCGCATGCACACTGTGACCAGAACACATGCAGTCTGAGATTATGAGTGACAGAAATAGACATTCAGACCATGTGAATGTTTTTTAAACACGGGATTACTGTACATTAAAGTACACCTGTACATTTTTTATGTACAATTTCATACTGTATGTCTGTATAGTCATCAGTAAGATAAAATAAATTAAAACAAAAATAAAATTCAATTAATTTAATTGAGTTTGGCAGTTTTGTGTGGATGACACTTAAGGCACATAATATACATTGCTGTTCAAAATGTTTTTTTGTTTTTTTGTTTAAAAAGAAGTGTCTTATCCTTATCAACGCTGCATTTATTTGATCAAAAATCCAGAAAAAACAGTAATAATGTGAAATATAATTTCAGTGTAAAACAAACGTTTTCTATGTGAATATATTTAAAAATGTAATTTATTTCAGTAATGCAAAGCTGAATTTTCAGCAGTCTTCAGTGTCACATGATCCGTCAGAAATCATTCTTATATGCTGATTTATTATCAGTGTTAAAAAAAGATTTGCTACTTAATATTTTGTTGGAACCTGTGATACTTTTTTTTAGGAATCTTTAATAAATAAAAAGTTATAAAGAACAGAATTTATTTAAAATAGAAATATTTTGTAACAATATAAACTACCATTTAAATGTTTGTGGTCAGTAAGTTGATAAAAAGTGAGAGCAAAGATATATAGACATTATAGATAGTTTATTTTGAATAAATACTGTTATTTTTAACTTTTAATTCATCAAAGCATCCTGACAAAAGAATCACAGATTCCACAAAAATATTAAGCAGCACAGCTGTTTCCAACATTGATCATAAAAGTAATAAATCAGCATATTAGAATGATTTCTGAAGGATCATGTGACACTGAAGACTGGAGTATTATAGATATAAATTGTATTTTAAAATGTATTAAAATAGAAAACCATTATTTTAAAATGTAAAAATATTTCACAATATTACAGTTTTTTTCTGTATTTTTGATCAATAATTCTTTAAAAAAAACATTAAAAATCTTACTGATCCCAAACTTTTGAACGACACTGTATGTGTTTATAAACAACACCTGACAGAGGTTGATTTCTGCAGCAATGCTTTTTATTTGTGTCACTCAGGCCTCGCTCTTGTTCGTAACAATGCAACACTGTGTCCTATTTTCATCTCATCATGTCTGAACACACAGAAATCAATATTGTTAAATAATCGCTGCTGCTTGTTGCTCATTTGCAAGTCTCCCCTGATAAAAATGTAGAAATAATGTAAATGTACACTACAGTTCAAGAGTTTGGGGCCGGTGAGTTTTTTAATGTTTTTGAAAGCAGTCTCTTATGCTCAAGGCTGCATTTATTTGATCAAAAATACAATAAAAACAGTAATATTTCTGTTTTTCACAAACTGTATTAAAGTGCATTGAAATTTCAATTGCATCTCAATGCTAATCTGCAATAATTAAACAATTATGAACTGTATGGACCACTCTATGATTTTCACCGACCAACTGCAGTAAAAAAATCTTTGGAAAACTTGTTAATTATACAGACTTAAGCCTGATTTGTGCAGTAATTGTTTTTCATGGGGACGTAAACAATTTTTAGCTTTTAACAAGGTTTAGTCTGTGATTTGATTTTATTGCCGTCCGAATCCAGAATGTTAGTGTTTTTCTCTCAGCACCTGTGAAAAAATCCCTGGCCGAATTACCTACGGTTTTTTGACAAACACTTTGTCATGGTAATTTAATTGCCGTCCAAATCCACATCTGTGAGTTTACAAGAAGAAATCAATTCAAAATTCACTGTTTAAATCCTTTTTGACCACTGTTGAAACACCATATGGTAACTGTTGCATTTCGCTGTAATTTGCATGCATACTCATTACTAAAATGCTGGAAAGTATTTACAAGAACATTATTTCATAACTGCTCAACCACAGCGAGTGGGAGCTGTTAAGAACAAAAAGAAGAAAGAGAAGAAAAGTACATAAACATTTGAAAAGGGTCATTATTATGGCAGCAGCAGGAATACAATAAAATTTTGAAATATGTATATATAAACCAAGCAGCTTTATGGATACCTTAGATAAATAAGAGGTTGCATTAAGTTATTTCTGCTAATTTTCACATTTTTAGTGTCATCCATCATTTTGAGAGATAAAATGCAAGACATAAAACCATTTTAACTACAGGTTTGTAGGATCACAGAATAAATTGGCATACAAATCCATCACTGTTATCACTGAGGTGCCATGTAAATTTATTTTTTAATTTTCATCCACATGAAAAACAATAGAGCTTTAGAGAGAACACATATCTGACATTTTCCAAACTGACAAAAAATTCTGAAATTATGTTTTTGTTCTTTCTCTCTCTCAGGCTTTAGGAGGCTGAAATGGCCACTCCTCAAGGGTGTTGGGGTCCCTCTCTTCAACTCCTCCTCTTCTTCCATCTGTTACTCAGCGTAGTGCCTCCCTGCCGGGGACGTCCGTTCTTCGGTCCTCCTTCGGTCAACGTGGCTGTGGTTTTCAGTGGTTTGGCCCACCACAGTGAGATCAAGGGCCGTCTGAGTCCAGAAAACTTCCTAGACATGCCCCTGGAAGTGAACCCTATCACCGTGCTGGTGAATGACACTAACCCCAGGGCTTTACTCACACGTCTCTGTCAGACTATGGCAGCAGAGAGCCTCCACGGAGTGGTGTTTGAAGATGACGTGGACTCAGAAGCTGTGGCACAAATCTTAGACTTTATCTCCTCTCAGACGTCCATCCCCATCATAGGCATCAGTGGAGGGTCGGCAGTAGTCATCCCGCATAAAGTAAGTGTTTGAAAGGTGGTAGTGGTAGATCTTAAGGATCTGTCAGCAGAGAAGGAAAAGGTTTAATAAGTAATGGGGATTTCCTGAGATCACAATCCATTCAAGACTTAAGTTACTACAAAAAGCATTGTCCTTGAACTGGAAACCTTTGGATCACCTAAAAATATATTTGAATTAAGTTTATTTGGATTATTTTTATATTTAACCAACTACAGGAAAATGTATTTATTGAGTTTATAGAGTAATGATAATACAACAACAAAATCCCCTGAGCTGAAATCAAAAGTTTACATACACCTTGCAGAATCTGGAAAATGGTAATTATTTTACCAAAATAAGAGGGATCATACAAAATACATGTTTTACTTTATTTAGTACTGACCTGAAAAAGATATTTAACATAAAAGACATTTACATATAGTCCACAAGAGAAAAAAAGTTAAATTTATAAAACTGACCCTGTTCAAATGTTTACATACACTTGATTCTTAATACTGTGTTATTACCTGAATGATCCACAGCTGTGGGTGCTGTGAGTTTTGAGGGTTTTTTTTGTGTATTGTAACCCTTTCCAACAATGACTGTATGATTTTGAGATCCATCTTTTCACACTTAAGACAACAGAGGGACTCATATGCAACTATTACAGAAGGTCCAAACACTCACTGATGCTCCAGAAGGAAAATTGATGCATTAAGAGTCAGGGGGTGAAAACTTTTGAACATAATGAAGAGGTGTACATTTTTCTCATTTTGCCTACATATCATATTTTTTTCATTTAGTACTGCCCTTCAGAAGAAGATAGTCTGTAATTTTATTGCTGTACGAATCCAGAATGTCTGTGTTTTTCTCCCAGTACCTGTGTAAAAATACCTGGACGAATTACCTATAATTAGGTAATTTATTTACCTATTTAATTGCCGTCCAAGTTTACAAGAAGAAATCGATTCAAAATTCACTGTTTAAATCTTTTCTGACCTCTGCCGAATGCCATATGGTAACTGTTGCACTTCGCTGTAATTTGCATGCATATTCATTACTGAGATGGTGGAAAGTATTAACAAGAACAATATTTCATAACTACTTCACCACAACAAGTGGGAGCTGGTAAGAACAAAAAGAAGAAAGAGAAGAAAAGCATATAAACATTTGAAATGGGTCATTATTATGAAAGCAACTGGAATAGAATAAAATTGTAAAATACGCATTTTATACAGTTATTTACATAAAAATATAAACCAAGCAGCTTTATGGATACCTTGTATAAGGATACTTACATGTTCCCCAGAAGGCAAAATAAGTTAAATTTATCCTGATCTTCAAATTCAAAAGTTTTCACCCACCTCTTAATGCATCGTTTTTCCTTCTGAAGCCTAAGTGACCATTTGAACCTTCTCTAATAGTTGCTTATGAGTCTCTCAGTTGTGCTCAGTGTGAAAAGATGGATCTCAAAATCATACAGTCACTGTTGGAAAGTGTTCAAATACACAAAAAAGCTGAAAAACCAAAGAATCTGTGGAATCTGAAGGATTTTTCTGAAGAACATCAGGCAGTTTAACTGTTGAGGACAAGCTAGGGACTCATGAACAACTATCACTAAACAAAACAAAACAAAAAAACACACAGCTGTGGATCATTCAGGTAACAACACAGTATTAAGAAAGTGTATGTAAACTTTTGAACAGGATCATTTTTAGAAATTCAACTGTTGTGAAATATCTTACTCAGGCCAGAACTAAATAAAAAAATATCATGCATTTTGTATGATCCCTCTTATTTTGGTAAAATAATAATCATTTTGCAGATTCTGCAAGGTATACTATATGTAAACTTCAATTGTATGAATTTCAAATCAAAATTTATTCATGGGTATCTGTGAAATCATTTCAGGAATGCTGTTCTCACAGCTCTTATTAGACACAGCGAGTCTAAAATAACTGCTGTGAGGTTGAAAAACGTTAGCATGTGCATGTGGTTTGTGTGTGCATTTTTCATCGAGCCCCCCTGCAATGATATGCTATTGAACAGCTGTGTGGAAAAGTGATTTTGTGAGGTGTGAAAATCAGTAGGTGTTATGATGTATAACCAGCAACCAACAGTTGTGTCCTATTTTCCTCTGATTACTGAGGTGTGGAAACTTCTGAATAACATCAAGAAAAAATATAAAATTGCAGCTGTTAAATGCACATTTTCAAGGCAACTACTGTCCGTATAAGACTTTTTCATGACAGTAATTTTCTACACACCGTGTGTAGCGAGGGCATTTTTTGTACATTTATTGAGTGTCTGGTGGCAGCTTCAACTGCGAATGAAATAAAAAACACACTCTTATCTATTATTGAAAGGACCAAACACAAAGCAGTCTGAAGAATCGCATAAATTTCTTGGTTTTCGCCTTTGAGAAACTTCATTATTCCATCTCTGCAGTCCACAGTGGAAAACTAGAAAAGCCATACAGGTTTGAAAAAACATGAAGTTGAGAAAATGATGACAGAATGTTCATTTTTGGCCTTTAATTCAAACAGCTATTACTAAAGGCACATGCAGTTGTGTCACTTTTTTACGATTAGTGCACGCTTTGTGGATTTTGCAGCATATCTGAAATCCACAATGCACTAAAAAGTACGCTTTTTAGACAGTAAAACAATCATTACATATGCAGACTGGCAAAAGATGTATATCTTTAAATGAGAAACACAATAGTCCTTGATTTAATGGGGCAGATGAGTATCTTCAATGCCAGCTAGAGAGTGGAAGACTCCTTCCTGCCCAGCTGTCATTTTTCAAATGCCTTTTAGACTCGCACAATGTGCAGAAAAATGTTGATAAGATGTATAAAGTAGAACAGAAGGCCAAAAATATGCGTTTGTCTCCAGTGCCAGATAATTGTGTAGGAACTGGATTAAAATGAAGCATTCTGGAATGGAATAATTTTTCAAGAGCTTAACTATAGAACGTGAAACAAACAGTCCAGTGACCATGTCCTTTCATGCTATTACTTCCTTCACATTTATCATTTCCAGTTCTCATTTATCTAATAATGTTATAATATTTTGGACAGAACTCAAGAACTCTAATGTCAATCAAATTAGAAATAGGAGTATAAAGCTGTGAACCATATTTTATGGCACTCTGAATAACCACACTTCCAGATTATGGATTAGGCATTTAATCTCCTTTGAGAAATGCATGCATATCATATCATATAAATTTGATGCGATTATACAATTCCCCTTGTATAGGCATGTGGTGGGCGGAGCCAGAGACATGCGACAGCCTGTTCTACTTTATTCAAATCTGGTCGTTGTACAGCAAGACAAACCAATGTATATTGCACATGTAAATCCCATGCAATTGAATAAGCTGTTCCCGATTATTTTTTTCTAGCATGAGGGATTGCACTGGAGGTCACAAACATCTGGTATGGGATTTCTCATGAAATCCCAGTAGCATAAGACACTGTGTCAATGGCCAAGTGCCTTCCAAATAAAGTGAGCTTAAAATATCACCTTTCAGGGTAGAACTTCCCTTTTTGGAAAAATGAAAATTCTGTCATCATTTACTCACCATCATGTCACTCCAAACCTGTTTGACTTACTTTCTTCTGCAGAACACAAAATTACATTTTGAAAAATGCTGGTAATTTTGAAGAACATTTTGAAGAACGTTACTGTCACCTTTAATGTTTCACAGATGAAAGTAAGTCAAACAAGTTTGGAAAGACACAAGGGTGAGTAATTGATGACATCTTTTTCATTTTGAACGTGGTGAACTAAAGCTTTAAAGAGATAGTTCACCCTAAAATGAAAATTCTGTCATTAATTACTCACTTTCATGTCGTTCCAAACCTGTAAGACCTTTGTTCATCTTCAGAACAAAAAATGAAGATATTTTTGATGAAATCTGACAACTTTCTGACAGAGCTTTTAGACAGCAGCGTAACTGACGTTCCAGACCCAAAAAGGTAGTAGGGACATACGCCACCAGTCAAAAGTTTTTGAAGGATTTTTGAACAGTAAGATTTTTAATGTTTTTTAAAGTCTTTCTGCCCACCAAGTCTGCATTTATTTGATCTAAAGTACAGCAAAAATGTAATTTTTTTTTTAAATATATTTACTATTTAAAATAACTGTTTTCTATCTGAATATATTTTAAAATGTAATTTATTCCTGTGATTTCAAAGCTACATTTTTTAGCATCATTACTCCAGTCACATGATCCTTCGGAAATCATTCTAATATTCTGATTTGCTGCTAAAAAACATTTTCTTCTTCTTATTATTATTATGTTTATATCATTATTATTATGTTGAAAACAGCTGAGTAGAATTTTTTCTTTGATGAATAGAAATTTCAAAAGAACAGCATTTATCTAAAATTCAAATCTTTTGTAATTTTATAAATGTCTTTATTAGCACTTTTGATCAATTAAAAGCATCCTTGCAAAATAAAAGTATTAATTTCTATAATTTCTTTCCCAAATAAATAAATTATACTGACTCCGTGCTTTTGAATGGTACAGTGTATAATGTTACAAATCTTTTTTTTTTAGATAAATGCTGATCTTTGGACCTTTCTATTCATCAGATGATCCTGACAAAATGTACTTACCATTTTAAATATACAATAATAATAATAATATATAATAATAATAATGACAAAAAAATTCTTGAACAGCAAATCAGCATATTAGAATGACTTCTAAAGGATCATGTGACACTGAAGACTGGAGTAATGATGCTGAAAATGTAGATTTGATCACAGAAATAAATTACATTTTAAAAAATATTCAAATAGAAGGCAGTTATTTTAAATAGTAAAAATATTTTGCTGTACATTGGATCAAACAAATGCAGGCTTGGTGAGCAGAAGAGACTGCTTTAAAAAAACATTCGAAATCTTACTGTTCAAAAACTTTTGACTGGTAGTGTAGTTAAAATAGTCCATGTGACATCAGTGGTTCAACCGTAATTTTATGAAGCTATGAGAAAACGTTTTGTGCTCAAATAAAACAAAAATAACTTTATTCAACAATTTCTTCTCTTCCATGTCAGTCCATACATGTTAACAAGAGTACAACATCGCATGCATTCTGAGATCAAAAATATCTTAATTTGTGTTCTGAAGATGAACAAAGGTCTTATGGGTTTGGAACGACATGGGGTTGAGTAATTAATGACAAAAAATTTTTTTTTCCCCTTAAGATACATGGCACCCATTGAAGCTCATGGGACAAATTTCATGCCCAAAGTGTACATGTAATGCCTATTACCAAAGTCCTGGAGGGATCATGCCATTTTACTGCTTGAGTGCCAGTTTTTTCCAAACATAAAACACATTTTGACTACTACGTTATGACTTCAAAATGGTCTTGTCAAGGCTTGTGAGTGCTAATCGCAGGAGAGCTGAGTCCAGGTGATTGTGTAACTTCTTAAAGAAAGAAATCTGGCAGAGAAGGAGGACTGGTGAGTCCCAGAGCACCTGACATTCACAAGCCCTCTCTCTCTCCAAGAGGTAGCCTACTTTAACCACAGAAGTTATTTGAAAGACACCGGATCAGTCTGTCAGGAGAGGGGAAAGCTCTAGTCAGGAGGAGTCTTGGGAAAATGTCTCTCGGCTCCTGACACTCCCAGACCTCCACACCCATTTTTCTCACTTTGGAACTTAATTGGACACCACCTCCTCCGGTACCTTTGAGTCATCTCATGCTGTGCGGTGGAAGTAAATGCGGCTGGCAGTGTAGGGCATTAGGACGCTCGCTTGTTTGAGGTTAACTAAGTGCAAGTGAAATTATAACATCACTTAATAGATCACTTTATTTTTTACATGCACAATTGCGGCTTGATATTGACACTAAGTGTGATGATTCACACATTTTTATATGCAAATGTAATTGTGCATATTTTTTTTTTTAAAAGAGCGCATCACAACGGCACAATATTGAACAGCTGCATGGATAAACGAGTATTAGGTGTCAAGTGTAAATCTATTCAATGAGATTACAGAAAGAGGAATAATGGTTGAAAGTCAGGCAATAAATCAAGGCTGCTACGCGTGGCTGTGGTACAGATAGGATCAATAGTTTAGTGAATTGTCTTTGCGTTGTAAATCCAATTCTCGTATCTCATACTTTGGAATGCGTTCAAGGTTAATGTCGCTCAGTAATACATGTTATTTCAATGGTATGAGAAAGTCTCATGTACCATGATTGAGTTACTATGGATCTCCTGTGCGTTCAGCAATCTGTAAAACTGAAATGCAGAAAATTATAGGGCTGTGCGAGTTATGGCTGCCATCAGAAGGTCATTCAGTGAAAATTTAAAACATACACTACCTTTCGAAAGTTTGGAGTCGGTAGGATTTTTTTTGAATGGTTTGAAAGAAGATTTATGCTCACCTAATAATATAAAAATATATACAAATCTATGGTACCCACATGTGTTTGATTATTCTATATAGCATATTCACTACCAGTCAAAAGTTTTTGAACAGTAATATTTTTAATGCTTTTTTTATTTAAAGAAGTCTCTTTTGCTCACCAAGCTTATATTTATTTGATCCAAATTACAGCAAAAATGGTAAAAAATAGAAATATTTGTATTATTTAAAATAACTGTTTTCTATTTTAATATATTTTAAAATCTATTTTATTCCTGTGATCAAAGCTGAATTTTTAGCATCACTACTCCAGTCTCATGATCCTTCAGAAATCATTCTAATATTCTGATTTGCTGCTCAAAAACTTATTATTATTATTATTGTTATGTTGAAATCAGCTGAGTATATTTATTTTCAGGTTTCTTTGATGAATAGAAAGTTAAAAATTCAGAAGAACAGCATTTATCTGAAATAGAATTTTTTTGTAAATGTTTTTACTATAATTTTTTATCAATTTAAAGAATCCTTGCTAAATAAAAGTAAAATTATTTTTTATAATTAAAAAAAAAACAATAAATACATTTTAGATAAATGCTGATATTTGGGTCTTTCTATTAATCAAAGAATCTTGAAAAAAAATGTACTTACTGTTTTAAATATGGATAATAATAATAATAAATGTTTCTTGAACAGCAAATAAGCATATTAGAATGATTTCTGAAGGATCATCTGACTCTGAAGACTGGAGTAATGATGCTGAAAATGTATAGGAATAAATTGCATTTTAAAATATATACAAATAGAATTTTTAAATAGTAAAAATATTTCAGATTTTCACAGTTTTTGCTGTACTTTGGATCAAATAAATGCAGGCTTGGTGAGCAAAAGGGACTTCTTTAAAAAACATTAAAAATCTTACTGTTCAAAAACTTTTGACTGGTAGTGTAAGTTTTTATACATAAGTTATAAACTTTCATCATCAAATGCAGAATTAAATGTATCTTCTGTCTTGATTCTATAGGCTGAAGGCTCTACTTTTCTCCAGATGGGAGCCTCTATAGAGCAGCAAATACATGCGATGTTCAAAGTGATGGAGGAGTACAACTGGGGTAACTTTGTAGTCATCACCAGCTTGTATCCCGGCTACGAGACCTTCGTGGACTACATCCGCTCCTTCACAGACACCAGCTACTTCCTGTGGGAGCTGCAGGATGTGCTAAGCTTTGAGATGTCCGTGGGGGCCAACGATATCCGCACACGTAGACTACTGCAGCAGGTGGACTCGCAGGTATATCTAGTGTACTGTTCCCACGAGGAGGCACAGTACTTATTCAGGATGGCCTCTGATGTGGGGCTGCTAGGGCCTGGATACATCTGGGTCGTCCCCAGTCTGGCTGTGGGGAACCCTGAAGTATCCCCTCCAGACAGTTTCCCAGTGGGCGTCATCAGTATTATCACAGACCGCTGGAGGAAGACACTGCGCCAGAGGGTACGGGAAGGAGTCGCAGTCATAGTAAAAGGGGTGCACAGTTTCCACAAGAACAGAGGATTCATTCCCGAGGGTCACATGGACTGCAATAGTCCTGTCAAATCGTTCGCCAACAATTCTCTCTTCAGGTAAGACTATTTCAGAGTACTAAGTAAAGATATTTTTTAAAAGCACCAGTAGATTGTTTGTTAAAGAGAAGGATTTAAAACCCATATCTTCCCTTGTGAAACAAAGTAAATTTTAGTATACTTTTAAAAAGAAAACTTATTTTTGAAAGAATATACTTCAAACATTCTTTAAAAAATGTATGGTTTAAGGATTAGTTCACTACCAGAATTTCCTGATAATTTACTCACCGATGTCTTCCAAAATGTTCATGTCTTTTTTCTTCAGATGAAAAGAAATGAAGGTTTTTGAGGAAAACACTCCAGGATTTTTCTCCATATAGTGGACTTAATGGGAGCCAACGGGTTGAAGGTCCAAATTGCAGTTTCAAAGGTTTCTACATGATCCCAGCTGAGGAATAAGGGTCTTATCTAGCGAAACGATGTGTCATTTTCTAAAAAAAAAATACAATTTATATACTTTTTAGCCACAAATGCTCACCTTGCAGTAGCTCGACCTCACGCATTATTAGTGCTGTCAAATCCATTAATGGTGATTAATCGCATCCAAAATAAAAGTTTGTGTTTACGTAATATCTGTATGTACTATGTATATTTCTATGTATAAATACACATACATACGTATATATATATATATATATATATATATTTAAATTTATGTGTAATATAAATATATCAATATATTTACATTTCTTAAATATTTACATGTTTGTGTGTGTATTTATATACATATAAATTTAACTTGGGTGTGATTCATCGTGATTAACGTAGGCGGAAATACCAACCCAGTGTTTACAAAGCCAATGTGCAAAAAAAAGTTAAACGCCCTTTACAAAAAAAAAGGCAAAACAACATGTCAGAAGATTTTGAAATTGAAATTTTTGTTTTTATGTATATGTTTTTATATATATATATATATATATATATATATTTTTTTTTTTTTTTTTTTTTCATTTTTTAAATGACTGATTGTTTCGCTAGATAAGACCCTTATTTCTCGGCTGGGATCATGTAGAGCCCTTTGAAGCTGCGATGAAACTGCAAATTAGACCTTTAACCCGTTGGCCACCATTGAAATTCACCATATGGAGAAGAATCCTGGAATGTTCAAGTCAACTAATCTTTTTGCAAACCGAATGTAATGTTTTGGATACTTAATTGCATGTTAAGTGCAATTTAATAAAAATGTATTATAGTTACAATTTATATTAAATGCAGTTAGGTTTTTGACCCACCCTAGTACATCTTTATATGTAATTTTATCATATACTTTAATGTCATTTTTTTCTATTGAAAATGTCTTTAATGATGTGTTCTGGTCGTTTTGACCTGGAGTCAATTTTCTCTTCCCTGAAAATGCAAATGTTATCGCATTGGGCTAAAACGTACTGCTCACAAATGTATAATAAGTTATAAATTATGCTAAATTTTTGCCAAATATTGGATTCAGCCGTTTAATTATTTAATGCTTTTTAATGCTGATAGAAAGAAAACCAGTTGCCTGAATCAAAGATTTGGTGATAATATAGCATAATGAGAGATTTACACTCTTAAGTAGATAAAGGATTTTTATCACAGCACAAGGGTTGAATATATTTGTATTGATCAAGTTGCAGTTTAGTAAATGTAAAATACATGGTATTAAATTTTAAACGTAATAATGAATAACATTCACCCCCATGTCTCACTCAAATTGTAATCAAGTACCCTACATATGCTTTAGTTCAAAGGAATGCACTTTCAAGTATGACAAAAGATTAATAAAACATAATGTACTTTTAAAGTAAAACTTTTAATTATTACAAAGTGCACTTTTTAAAGTTGACTAGAAACCTAGTCATGAAAGCATACTCTTGAGTGGCATTTTAATTCATTAATGTACTGTAATATCTCTCATTGTTGTGGTTTATTGATCTTCATTAACATCAGTAACATCGTCGTTAACATCATGTCCTGAAAAAAACTATATCTTAGACATCCCTTTGGAGTATCTGGGTACTCTGAGTGCCAGTAATGTTTAATGAAGCTGTCATATATTTAGTCCTCCCTTGGCCAGCATTGCCCTATTTTTTGTCAAACGTGTTGATCACATCAAATTCAACAGGAAAGTGTGGGTGGCAAAGTTACAAATCCTCAAAATCCTGACATTTTTAATTCTCGCAGCTTAATTTGCCTCTAGAGATTTCGTCATAAACAGCTTCCCAGACAAAACATTGCATTCTTGCGCTTTTTCATGTGGTGTCCCTCCCGTTGTAATGAGACTGGGAGATTCTCCAGATTTCCTTGTTAAATCTGCCGTTCACCTGGGAGTCACCGTCCTCATTAAATAGTGTTCCAGTTGCCTCTCCGAGCTTTCTGTGATCAAGCGTATCAGAGACACATGAGTGACTGGGTCCTCCATCCGGAATGTTTCCAGGCTTTGCTGCTGTTCAGGTGTCTGCCCATCTCTATAGCATAAAAAGAAACGTCCTGTCAGAAGACAGTTAAGAAATCTGGCTTTAAGACAGGACACTGACCTTCTTTTCAAATGTGTGACTGGTTGGGCAGTATCAAAGGATTCATCAGCTGGCAAGAAAGAAAATATTCTCTGAGGTAAAATGGTAAGATGTGTACACAATTTAAAAAAACGTGCTTTAAAAGGTTCTTCACAGCAATGCCATAGAAGAACCGTTTTTAGTTCCACAAAGTCAAACCACTGTTCAGTCAAATGTTCTTTAAAGAACAATCTTTCTTACCTTTTTGTAATCTGAAGAACCTTTTTTCACCACAAAGAACCAAACAGAGGTTCTTCAGATGTTAAAGGCTCTTTATGGAACCATTTAAACAAAAAAGGTTCTTCTATAGCATCATGAAGTACATTTGTGTAGAGTGTAGAGGAATAAATGAAAATGACATTTACTCACCTTAATGTTGGCCATAGAAAATGTTAACTCTCAAGTCAGTGAAAAATGATTCATTGAATAATTTATTTTTTTAATTAATTGTTTACAAATCACACTGATTTGTTTTGAAGGGGTCATCGGATGCCCATTTTCCACAAGTAGATATGATTCTTTAGGGTCTTAATGAAAAGTCTATAATATGCTTTGGTTAAAAATTCTCAATGGTAGTGTAAAACAACACCCTTTTTACCTTGTCAAAATGAGCTCTGCAAAATTCATCCTGTTCTGGTCAAGGTTGCTTTAAATGTTAATGAGCTGTGCTCGCCCCGCCCCTCTCTTCTCTCTGTGGAGTGACGAGCCTGTTTACTTTAGCCGCATTTAGCAGCTCATTTAAAACAAGATTAATGGTAAATAGGCCTACTCTTAAATTTCTGTCTGTTTGTCATTGTCAGATCATATGGCTTCATAAGTTTTGGAGTACAACTAGTTGGGCTGTTTTATGTGTTTATTTTTTTGTTTTGTTTGCATGGTGAAATTTGCACTGCCATTATATGAAAAAATATTTGTTTGAAGTAATTTTTTCTACAGACATTGTTATTCAAATTTTAAATGACATGGGGGTGAATAAATGCTGGCAAAATTTTCATTTTGGTAGGAACTATTGCTGTTCAAGTAATTTACATTCATATTTACTGCATATTTGTCCAAGCATCACTGATATTGAATCGTTGTTTATGAGCTTTATTGTTTACAAAGTAGCTATAAATCTCAGAGATGGTGGATAAGATGGATATAGAGCTGTGTATTTGAACTCAAGACTTTTTTGTTGAAAGTTGTTAGTCATGATTTTAACCACTATGAATTATCAATGATGTCTGTATAATGCTATTGGCTGCTGCACTTTTGCATCAGTAAAACTGAATGACAATATTAAATCCTGCCTCGTGTTCTGCTCCACACTATAAGTGAACAATTCGTTTAGGAAAAATGTTCAGGTCTATGAGACAAAGAGGATTAAAAGAGAGAGAATGAATACTGTAAATGTATTAGTGTCTGTACGCTCTGATTTATATTCATTTGACATAGTGGAAGAAAAAAAAATTATAGGCTTGTATTTGAAATGTCCTCCTTTCTCTGCCTAATAGTCTTCTGTCTCATTTCAGAGATGGATAAATCCAGGCAATTGTACAATCACTTAAAATTCAAATCTACTTTTTTTGGGTCTACTAATTTAAAGCTGCTAAATGTGTTCTGCAGGCATATGCTAAATGTGTCATGGGAGCATAAGGACCTCTCCTTCAACATTGATGGCTATCTCACCAATCCTTCCATGGTGATCATTGCTTTGGACCGTGAGAGACATTGGGACAAGGTAAGTCTTATAATAAGTAACAGTGATAATGTTGAAACATAAAGCTAGGTTACCACATAAAGCTAGAAAAGCGAACACACAGCTGGAGATACAGCCTTTTATCTCTTCCTTATAGAAATAAGTGGTTGGAAGTCATTTCTCTCTATTTTTGGAACACCTATTAGAGTAACAGTACAGATAATATAACGACTCAGAAATTTCAATTGACTACATTATACTTTAGTGGCACCGGGTGGTAGAGCATGCCAAAATTATGGATTTGAATGCCAACTTTTTTGGGATGCACAACTGTTTTAAAAGTTGATAGTAATAAATGTTTCTTGAAAACATTTTTTGCCTGCTTAAAGGGACAGTTCACCATTAATTAATTACTCACCTTCATGCTGTTCTAAACCTATAAAACCTATCATTTTCAGAACACAAATTAAGATATTTTTGATGGAATCCAAGAGCTTTTTGACCCTGCATAGACAGCAACACAACTGACACGTTCAAGGCCCAGAAAGCTAGTATGGACATTGTTAAAGGAGAAATTCACTTCCAAAACAAAAATTTACAGATGTATTCACCTTCTTGTCATCCAAGGTGTTCATGTCTTTCTTTCTTCAGTCGTAAAGAAATTATGTTTTTTGGGGAAAACATTTCAGGATTTTTCTCCATAATGTGGACTTCAGTGGTACCCCTGAGTTTGAACTTCCAAAATGCAGTTTAAATGCAGCTTTAAAGAGCTCTGAATGATCCCAGCCAAGGAATAAGTGTCTTATCTAGCAAAACAATCGTTTTGGGTTTTTTTTTTTTTTAAATACAATTTATATACTTTTTAACCTCAAATGCTCATCATATCTAGGTCTGCCTGAACTCTTTTTTCTGGTTCAAGACAGTTAGGGTATATCAAAAAACTCCCATCTCATTTTCTCCTTCAACTTTAATATTATCCTACATTGGTGCAGAAGTACCAACCCAGTGTTTGCAAAGTGATGATGCAAAGAAAATCAAACACTCTTTATAAAAAAAAAAAAGGTAAAACAGCAATGTAGGATGATTTTGAAGTTGGAGGAGAAAATAAGATGGGAGTTTTTCAACATACCCTAACTGTACTGAGTTCAGGCAGACCTGGACAAAATGAGTATTTGAGGTTAAATAGTATATAAATTGTATTTTTTTATTAGAAAATAACCGATCGTTAAGCTAGATAAGACCCTTTAACCTCAGCTGGGATTATTTTGAAGCTGTATTTAAACTGCATTTTGGAAGTTCAAACTCAGGAGTACCACTGAAGTCCACATTATGGAGAAAAAACCTAAAATGTTTTCCTCAAAAAAACATAATTTCTTTATGACTGAAGAAAAAAGACATGAACATCATGGATGACAAGAGCGTGAGTTCATTTCTGTAAATGTTTGTTCTGGAAGTGAACTTCTCCTTTATAATAGTCCATCTGACATCAGTAGTTCCACCTTAGATGTCAAATGGTTTCTTTTTATCGATGTCCTTATACATTTCTGGACCTTGAACATTGCTGTCTATGCAGGTTGAAAAAGCTCTCACAGCATCCAGAGATTTTGTCAACATCAAAAATATTGTTATTCTAATTCTTTGCTTTTTATTATAAGATACTGCCAGCTATTTCTCTGACATTTTGGACCATTTCAATAACTTTTAGCTTTTATTGATCGTACATTTTCACATTAATATGACAAGGATCATAAAAGCCAGCTTTACAGGCTCCTCCAACACTAGAGATTTATTACCATCTACACCAGGTCATGATGCAATTACACTTGGCTCTCTGAAACAGTCCTTTCTTCCTCACATGGCCAGCTCTCCAGCACTTTGGCCTCTGTGATAGGGACATGTGTAGGCCGTCTGGCAATGTGTGAACACCACCTGACTACAAAAAGAGATTAGAGGAATAAATAGAGATCAAAATGACATCCAAATTTACATCCGGTCATCACACCCTCCTCTAGGTGGATTAGAGGATACGGATATTAGAGGATGTGTGTTGTCGTCTAAGACTGAAATAAATATTACTGGGTCGAGTTCTTTTGTAACCTCATTTTGAAAATAGCCTTGCTTTTTTTTGTAAATTGCAGGGGTTTGATTCACTCTTCCTTTTGCACCACTATTATATGTGGCATTTCAACAATCCAGTTTAACCAGCTACTGAATGTGGTGCAATTTAAATTAAATATTTAAATGAGGTAACTGTCATTCTTTTTAGCTCAAACAAGCTTCTTTTCTGTGTAAATGAGACTCATTACAAATTGTGCCTTATTCACTAAAATCACTGGTTTTTGCACAGCAGATTTAACATTGCACTGTTAGCGGACGTATGTGGGAATTTAATTGAAAAGAGATGTTTGACTACATTTTCTGTTGATCATGACAGCAGTAATTCATCAAATGACGATCAAATGATGGAGAAAACTGTTGTAGCTGGGCATACATCCAGACACGTTGTCAACGAGTGAATTTTGCTCTTTTAAGGAGCTGAATCAGGTGTCTGAATCACAGTGGTGGAGCGATACTGTGCAGTTCCAGCAGAGTCTGCTCTATTTAGTGTGACATACAAATAGCGTTCAGCACAGATTTTGCAGGTGTGCTTGCTAATTTGCATAATTCCTTTAGTAAATTAAGCATTAAAACAATGCAGACAGTGTGTGCAAATAAACTGTGCAATTAGTGAGAGTAATTCGTACTCCTGTTAACAAGTGCACGACAAGTAGAGTTACACGTGAAGGAGCTGCAAAGAGATTTGATAGATTTCTCTTCAATTCAGTCTTTAGTTTTAACTCCCTCCTCTGGCCTTCACGGCTCACCTGACCCCCCTCTGTGTGACATAACAGTTTATCTATATCTGGTCACCTTGCTCTGTAGCCCCTCTCACGCTCCCATTGACACTCTCTGCATCGCCTCACTTTCCCATGCTGTGCACACCCTGCTCGTGTTGTGTGCTGAAGTCATTAGCGAGATGAATCATTGCTTCCCTATTTTAAAGTACAGGCGTACTGACAGCACCGAGACTGTGTTTCTCTGCTGGTACCATGATAATATCTCTAAGACAGACAAAAGCCCAAATGACGCAGATCAGTCTGTGGAAAACACTGGTTTTAAAAATGTCCTTGTACATCTGTGTAATTAGTGCATGATTTTGAAGGAAATAAAAGAGCCTTGGTTTTGCTTAAGGACCCGGATACTTTGCCTTGGACATCAAGTGGCAACCTGAAACAGCATGAAGCTTATTTGTTGCCCACAAGTAAACAAAAACAGTGCCATCTTTGGAGAATTCTGCCTAATTTGCCTTACTTCTGCGCTTGGACTCTCTGCCTTTGACATAAACAAACAAGCATGTGGAAAGTATTGTAATGCTATTTCTAATTGTATTAAAAGGTAAGACAGTAATTTTGAGTAGTTGCATTTTATATTTGCATTGAATTCGAGGCTTCAAAGCACTTATTGCAAATCATTTGATTCAGATTGGGGCTTTAGAACGCATATCGGCAATCATTTGATTCAGATTGGGGCTTCAAAGTGTATTGCAAATCATTTTATTCAGATCTGGGCTTCAAAACACGTATTGAGAATCATTTGATTCAGATCAGAGCTTTAAGGTGTGTATCTCAAATCAGTTGATTCAGATCGGGGCTTCGAAGTGCATACGTGCAGTTATTTTATTCATATCGGGATTTTAAAGCACATATTGTGAATCATTTGATTCAGATCAGGACTTCAAAGCATGTATCGCGAATCAATTTATTCAGATCGGGACTTTAAAGTGTGTATCACGAATCATTTGATTCAGATCTGGGCTTCAAAGCACGTATTGGGAATCATTTATTTCAGATCAGAGCTTCAAAGTGTGTATCGCAAATCAGTTGATTCAGATCGGGGCTTCAAAGTGCGTATGTGCAATTATTTGATTCATATCGGGATTTTAAAGGACATATTGTGAATCATTTGATTCAGATCAGGACTTCAAAGTGCGCATAGGCAATCGTTTGATTCAGATTGGGGGCTTCAAAGCATGTATCGCAAATCATTTTATTCAGATCGGGGCTTCAAAGCACGTATTGGGAATTGTTTCATTCAGATCAGAGCTTCAAAGTGTGTATCGCAAATCATTTTATTCAGCTCGGGGCTTCAAAATGCGTATCGCAAATAATTTGATTCAGATCGGGACTTCAAAGCGCATATCGGCAATCATTTGATTCAGATTGGGGCTTCAAAGCGATTATTGGCAATCATTTGATTCAGGCGGGGCTTCAAAGCCCGTATTAGCAATCATTTGATTCAGATCGGGGCTTCAAAGCCCGTATTAGCAATCATTTGATTCAGTTTGGGGCTTCAAAGCTCGTATCGCGAATCATTTGATTCAGATCGGGGCTTTAAAGCACATATTAGCAATCATTTGATTCAGACCTGGGCTTCAAAGCATGTATCGCGAATCATTTGATTCAGATCGGGGATTCAATACGTATATCGCAAATCATTTGATTCAGATTGGGGCTGCAAAGCACATAGTGCAAATCATTTGATTCAGATCGGGACTTCAAAGTGCGTATCGCTAATCATTTGATTCAGATCTGTGTTTCATAGCACGTCTTGGCAATCATTTGATTCAGATCTGTGTTTCATAGCGCATATCACAAATCATTTGATTCCGATTGTGGCTTCAAAGTGCATATCGGCAATCATTTGATTCAGATCGGGACTTTAAAGTGCGTAGCACAAATCATTTGATTCAGATCGGGGCTTCAAAGCCCGTATTAGCAATCATTTGATTCAGATCGGGGCTTCAAAGCCCGTATTAGCAATCATTTGATTCAGTTTGGGGCTTCAAAGCTCGTATCGCGAATCATTTGATTCAGATCGGGGCTTTAAAGCACATATTAGCAATCATTTGATTCAGACCTGGGCTTCAAAGCATGTATCGCGAATCATTTGATTCAGATCGGGGATTCAATACGTATATCGCAAATCATTTGATTCAGATTGGGGCTGCAAAGCACATAGTGCAAATCATTTGATTCAGATCGGGACTTCAAAGTGCGTATCGCTAATCATTTGATTCAGATCTGTGTTTCATAGCACGTCTTGGCAATCATTTGATTCAGATCTGTGTTTCATAGCGCATATCACAAATCATTTGATTCCGATTGTGGCTTCAAAGTGCATATCGGCAATCATTTGATTCAGATCGGGACTTTAAAGTGCGTAGCACAAATCATTTGATTCAGATCGGGGCTTCAAAACGCATAATGCGAATCATTTGATTCAGATCTGGATTTTAAAGCGCATATTGTGATTTAATAGTTCACCGAATGCAACCATTTCACATCATCAAAATGAGGGTGCCCACACCCCCACCCCCCAATAGCCCAAAATGTGTATAAAACGATGTGGATTTTTTAAATAACACAAATCCTTCATGTGTTTGTTTATTGCTCTAATGTGTTAATAACTTTGCAAAGTCCTGTCAGCCGAGTATATAGCACACATTTGGTCATGATCTCGATGATTCGTTCAGAAAGTAGAACAGACCTGCGATCTATTTTCAGTTGTGTCTCACCAGTTAAGAATCACTGCAATAGACAAAATGCTTTGGTAGTTTAAGTACATGATGACTTGGTTTAGTGTTTGGAAAGACATTGTCTTTTAAAAAACTCTGCAGAAGCATCCTAGGTATGCTAGGCGGCTGTAAAACGAAATAGGCTATTTCAAATAACAGATATCTACTCTGACGGAAATCTGGTTTGCGCCTCAGAACAAGAATAGAATACCCTGCTATTACAGCCATTATATTCTGCTGAATTACTATACCTCTCACTTTCACTACACAGCCTATTTCAGTCGCTGGTCTGAAAGTGCTCACTAAAACAGCCAGAAATAACTGCCGGGCTTTGTCTGGATTCATTCTTTACATATAAAGAACAGTTTCCACGACACAGCCCTCATTTAATGTGCAAATAAAATGTTCTTTAGTGCTCGTCGTCATTGCTAATGATCAGATGTGATGTGCCACCAGGCTGTCATGATATTCACACCTGGAGTCCGGAGATTGAATCTGTTTGTTCTGCTGAAGTTTATGAATGATTCTTCAATAAATCCCTGTTGCCGAGGCTTATCACGCTCACTTCCCCTCACAGCTAATACCATAACCAAACATGGATTACAATTCCCAATCCGAAAAGCCTCCGCTGCATTTGGGAAAGGCTGTCAAACAGCTGCTGCACAATTAGTGCAACACTTTCCTGAGGTTCCTGTCGTTTGTAGTATAAGAATATGCAACAGTGGGCTCATTTTTCAGCTCTTTTACATTTTTTTCCAAAAATATGATGCAAGCATGGTTTGGGAATACAGATGCTAAACTATTTGTTCAAATAGAGCAGCTGGGGTCACACATTCGAAAAGCAGTCAGGTAATAACAACACCAGCTAATGGACTGCAGCTTTTAGATTTTAGGAGTGTATGTTCTTCTCTCATGTACCTTTGCAAGAGGGTCCCAGGGATGGACAGCAGATTTGTACTTCTTCCCTCTTGGTATTTGGGTGTGACGCATAGGTTCTTGGGAAATTTTAGAAGAGGCAGTTTTGAAACCGGCTCTCCATAGTCTCTTTTAAGCTGAGCTGGACCAGTGGGTTGAGCTCTCTCTGGATAATAGGGCTTTTCCACAGTCTACAAACAGCTCTGTAAAGATTCCCCGTGAGCCTCTGAGCCCTGGGAGATTTACGGCTTTGTGCAACACCTTCATTACTGGAGTAGTATAAATTCTGACCATTATTACAAATTCATTCCAAGTTCAGAGGAAAAATCTAAAAAAAATAAGAGCAATAAAAGAGAATAACATAAGAAAGCTTTGGGATATTTGATAATACATCACGCTGATGGTGCGACAAACGAATAATGTATTGTATTAAACAGAGGATGAAAAATACAACGTGCCTGTGAGGAAGACACCATGAATTGGACTTTGGAACATTTTCCTTTATCACTCCTGTCATGTGCTTGAATGTTTGTTGTGGTTTTGCCTATCAAAAGATCCTTACAAGGCTGAAATGACTAACATTGTGTCTTGGGCCCTATGAAATCCGTTTTATTTTTTCCCAAATTCCATTTTATCTTTTTTCCAAATTCCTTTTTTCCCCGGTTTACATTTTTCTGGATTGCGTTTTTTCCATTTTAATTTTTCCCTGTTTTAATGTTTAAATAAAAAATATAGCACTCAAAACCCATGTCTAATTAATTGAAATTACGAAACTTAAACAATTTAACAGTGCTTTATTAAGTTTACCAAAATTTACATTTTTAAGGTAGTATGAAATAATTTTTTTTATTTTATTTTTATCAAATTCTGTGTTTTCCATTAATTTTCTGGATTCCAGTTTAATGGTTTCATTAATTTTCCTCTGATTAGCTGATTTTTTTTTTTTTTTCAGAAATAATGTGTTGTGTATTTACATTTTACATACTGGTAAATAAATATTTTTTCTGGTAAATATTCCTTTAAAAAATAATGTTTAATAATCATTTAATAATTATCATTAGGTCTACATTAAGTAATATATTTCTGTGACAGTTTCTCCAAGTTAAACTGAACTTTTATTTTGACAGGTTGCTCCTTTAAGTTTCTGTATGACGTATAAAACTGACCTACTTATGATTTATTATTCCGTAATTTGACAACTTAGATATTTGAATTGACTAAACTAAATATTTGATCTTTTAAACTTAAAAGCTGGGTTTGTTACCTAGCTGCCTTAAAATTTTAAGTAGAATCAACTCAAATATCTAAAAAATCTGTCACTTAACTTAATTTTTCAAGTTGACTAAACTTTTTTTTTGAGTTGACTGAACTTAAAATTTTAAGGCAGAGGGGTAACAAATTGTTTTTTAAGTTGACTCATTTATTAAGTTGACTCAACAAATAGTTTTTTATAGTGTAGTTCATACTTTTTCAGCAAGTAATGTACATACATGCATGCATGTACATGCACATGTGTCCACAATAAAAACTACAGAGTTTTGATCATAAACTAGGCATTTAATATCACCCTATTAAGAGATATTTTAGGAGTTATAGTTTTTTGGCCATATAAATATCAGCAGCTTTACCAATTTGTATATTTCTGCTCAGTTTTGGCCTCTGAATGTGTTGATATTCAACAAAGATTTTTTTTTAATATTTTGTGTAAAGGTTCAATAAACTTTTCCATTGAAAAGGTAGTTTTTTCTGACTATTATTTCATATGTCAATGCATATGTCTATTTCATATATCTAAAAATGCTGTTTGCTTTAGGTTTAAGGGATAGAAAATATAATTAGCTCAGTACAAATACAATATAGAAGTCAATGAAGAACACCTTTGCTTTGTTTGCAGTTCGTAAGGTTTAATCCACATTTAAACCTCTTCTGAATCCCTCCACAGGTTGGAAGCTACGAGGGAGGGATTCTTCAGATGCGATACCCTGTATGGCCCCGTTACGGCAGCTTCCTGGAACCCGTGTCCGACAACCGCCACCTGACTGTAGCAACGCTGGAGGAGAGGCCTTTTGTCATCGTGGAGAGTGTCGATCCTGCCACGGGCACTTGTGTACGCAATACTGTGCCGTGTCGCCGGCAATCCAACAGGACTGAAAGGTACATCTGTGAAAGTGACTTCAAAAGGTCAACATCTGTGGCTGTTTACAAAGATATTCCTCAAATGGGCTTGTTTATGAGACCAATATCTAGAAGGCTTCACATTAGATCATCCTCTCTCTGCTGCACATGCAAACGTACTAATTTGACTGCATTGATCCTAAAAACGAATGGTCTCTTATTAAGGGAAGCAATAAAGAGTGTCCACTGGATGGATTGTCCCGGCTACAGTGATAATAGGTACCCATTAATAATTATAAAATAAGCGACAGCAACCTTTTCACTTTCTAGAATGAGTCACCGTACAAACACAAACAAGAAAATCTGAAAGCGAGAAAGTTCTACTAAACTTTAAGTGAAAACATCTAACATTCACTATTATATATTTACCAGCTGTTTCCGATATTAGAAAACAAGAAAAAGCAGAGTCTACTAATTAAAAAGAAAAGTCTAATAAAGCCTACACAAAATTGGCAAACATCCCCATTTAGCAATATGCTGTGAGAGTCACTTAACATATGCAACTTGTTACAGTCCAGCAAGCTTATTACACACTTTATTGGGGTGTTGCATCTGTGAGATTGTAGAGAGTTCAAGATGCAGCTAATTACTTTACTGGAGCATTATTTAAAGGCGTAGTTCACCTTAAAAAAAGAATCTTCTTGCTGGCTTTATACATACACAGTTATTTTGCTCCAAAAATGATGACAAAGCTTGAGAAATGCTATGATCGGATCAAATCAGTTCAGGTAAAAGGGTAATTAAGTAATTTGTCCATGAAAAATATATAAATGAGGAGGTAAAGTCCTCAGATTTGTTTATTTGTTTATTTAGGATCTTTTATTTTTTTTAAATCAGATGTAAATTGATGTCCCAGTCACATTTTCTTGGTTAAAGGAACATTACTTACACTATCAAAAAAAGAAAAAACAAAACAATTCTGTTTAATATTTTTACATTAGCAGTGTCGTCAATATTCTATTTATTAAACGAGTAGTTCACTTCCAGAACAAAAATTTACAGATAATGTACAACCCCGTTGTCATCCAAGATGTTCATGTCTTTCTTTCTTCAGTCGAAAAGAAATTATGATTATTGAGGAAAACATATCAGTAATTATCTCCATATAGTGGACTTCTATGGTTCAATGCAGCTTCAAGCTCCAGCTGAGGAAGGAGGGTCTTTTTTAGCGATACGGTCATTTTCTTAAAAAAAAGTTAAAAATGTATAGACTTTGTCTAGCTCTGCTTGTACTCTCTGCTTGTGCATTCCGGTTCAATACAGTTAGGGTATGTCAAAAAAACCCCTAATTTTCTCCTCCAACTTAAAAATCGTCCTACATCACTCCAGAAGTACAGACTCGGTGTTTACAAAGTGAACGTGCAAAGATGGTCAAACGCCCTTTACAAAAACAGGTAAAAGCGATGTAGGACGATTTTGAAGTTGGAGGAGAAAATAAGATGGGAGTTTCTCGACATACAACTAATGGTCTTGAACGGGACTGCACAGAGGATCCCATGCCAGATGAGTGTTTGAGGTTAAAAAGTATATATATTTTTATTTTGTTTTAGAAAATGATTGATCGTTTTGGTAGATAAGGTCTTTCTTCCTTGGTTGGGATCATTTGGAGCCTTTTGAAGCTGCATTGAAACTGCATTTTGGAAGTTCAAACTCGTGGGCACCATAGAAGTCCACTATATGGAAAATATTCCTGAAATATTTTCCTCTAAAAACATAATTTCTTTACGACTGAAGAAAGAAAGACATGAACATCTTGGATGACCTTGGATGTTTGATTGAATTCTCTTTTCTAACTTTAAGAAAGTTCTTTGTAATAGTTAACTTTTAACTGTTTATTAATTTTTCGGGTCATCAAAGCTTGGTAAATATTGGTCACAGATGCTGGGATTTACTTTAAAATTTCATCCAGCTGATTACTCACTATAAACTCCCTCAGATCATGGTTTCATGCCATTTTAAGTCTTATTTTGACGTAACAACGTGGTTATATATAAGTGTGTGAGTTGCCTTTTTATTAGTCTTTCCATTAAGGCCATTATATTCTTCATTCAAACTGATTTGCAAACTAGAAACGCACACGAAGAGGCAGGATTTATCGCATAAACCAATCACAGCCGATCATAAAAAAAGTCATATCATGTGACTTTACCCCTTTCATTCTTAATTACCCCCCAAACAAAGTCACCGCATGCTTTAGTGGTTCTTTTTAAACTTAATGGGCTCAGGGGAAGTAAAAGGGATGCAGACTCCTGCTGTAGCTTTAGAAACACGTGTGATTTATATGCTTTATGTTGTATTTTGTAATGTCTGTGTTGTTTTTGGATTATGAATTTTTCTCTCATCCAATTTTTTTGAGGAGACACTGCCTCTCTTGCTTCCTCAGAGGAAACACCTCTACATAAATCCTGTTTAGCAGCCATACCTACTTTGTTAATGTGAATTCACCTTAGAGCAAAATCCTGTTAAAAAGTCTGACTCACTAGGATTTTTAGTGTTTCTAAAAATGGAAATGAGACCAAACTTAAGCACCTTGGAGGCTCCCAAACTCAGCTACCAGTGTGCTTGTGAATGCCAGCGAGTCTCATCTTCATTTACCAGAGGGCTTAATGATTTAAACAGAAGCTCAATGGATTGAAGACCCCGAACCTATTATTAGGAATTGTTTTGCTCATTCCAGCAATTAATCCCTCAACCCTTCTTGCCCTGGGCATAAACTTGCAATTTAAAATCTGTGACTCCTTGATCACAGTAATTTGCTTTCCTCTGTCGGTGGATTTCCTAGACGTGAACGGTAAAATAGTGTAATTCCAAAAGTTTTGTCTTTGGCTCCCCCAGGTAAATGAACGCAGGTTCAGTGAATTGTGCAGCTCTGAAGCTAACACATGGTGAGTGAGGAGTGTGTCGTGCCCAGAGAGAGAGAGATGACAGGCTCATTATGACTCCATGCTGAGGGGAGAGAGTGTAAATAAATCATAAAGCAGAGTAATCACCCCTTGGGGAGCGTGTGATGGCTGAGGGGGAAACAATGATCAATAACCATAATGGTGACGTTCTGCTGTGGGCCCATCACACACCTTCATGTTAATTGGCACTGGTGTTCAGGAAGTTCTGGAAAGTGTGACAACTGCTTTTAATTGGACCTGAAGTTACAATAGGCATTTCATGTGTGACTGAATTTATGAGCTTATTATATAATGAGTCCCAATTCTTGTCTACAAATGTGTTTTACACATGCTAATTAGTCATTCATAGAAATGTATACCACTGGATTTGGCAAAAAGTAAGAGTATACCAAAATATGGTTGGCGAGATCAGGGTTTGTTGCCACAAACAGTTACTTTAGGGTTCAGAGTCAAGTCAATTGCACAGACACAGCCAAGATTCAACTATTTAAAGGGATAGTTCACCCAAAAATAAAAATGACCCCTCAATTTACTCACCCTCAAGCCATCCTAGGTGTACACGACTTTTATCTTTTAGATTAATACAATTGGAGTCATATAAAAAAAAAATGTCATGGATCTTCCAAGCTTTATAATGGCAGTTAATGGGTGTTGAGATTTTAAAGTCTAATAAAGTGTATCCATTCATCATAAAAAGTTCTCCACATTGTTCCATGTTCGCCTACATCCTACGCAGGGATTGAAATGAACTTTTTCACTGACCAGCCAATTTGGCTACTAAATTTTTAAGTTACTGGCCATTCATAACTTCTACTAGCCAAAAAAAAAGGAAATACACCAATAGCCTGAGGCTGTCTATACTGGACGTGACAAAGCGACTGTTGCAAATCATTTTATGTCAGTACTAGGAGTATGCGATATTGACAAAAAATGATATCCCAGTATTTTCTGGGATTTTATACGATAGACAATATTTTGTTATTGTACTGATATATACCATGGACAGCTGACTTCTAAAGTTTTTGATATTCTTCATATTCTGTGTGGTCAGTTCACAGCAGTGATCGAAATTATTTTTTTTCCTATGTTTAAATTGATTTTTACCTTTATAAAGCCATTTTTTCTAAAAGTGTGCATCTTCTTTTGAGTCAAATTCTTATAGTTAATCAGTCCATTATAATAATAATACATTTAGGCTGTTACCAAACAAATGAAATCAGTATCAACAGAATTCATCTTTCCAGATTTGAAATTCAGTTGAAGTGGCATTTAGATATGGGCTAATCTATAATTAGGGGTACATTTAGAATTTGACAATGTGAAGAAAAAAACTTTTCCTTTTTCCCAAAAACCCAAACATGACCTTACATATCTGCTTTGAAACAATCTATATTGTATAAAGTGCTACATAAATATGTGCATAAAATACCATCTATGTTGCTTACTCGTGACTGCATGTACAACAGTTAGCGGAAGCTAGAGATTACGGTTTATAAATATTTAAATAAGGATATTTTTCTTAAACAAACGTATTGATTCACTTCAGAAGGCCTTTATTAACCCCCCAAAGTTGTGTGGAGTGCGTTTTATAATGGATGGATGCACTTTATTGGACTTCAAAATCTCAACACCCATTCACTGCCATTATAAAGCTTGGAAGAGACAGTACATTTTTTAATAGAACTCCAATTATATTTGCTTGAAAGAAGAAAGTCATATGCACATAGGGTGGCTTGAGGGTGAGTAAATCATAGGGCATTTCAATTTTGGGTGAACTATCTCTTTAGTTAGTGTGACCTAGGTCTCCCTATATATGGTATACTCTTTCTAAAGTCAGAGCATCCAGTACAGTCAGTGGCATTTATGATGCCACGAATATCAAGGTCAGCAGACTGCTGCACTAATGTGGCGCTGTGTTTGGATATGAAATGCATTAGTCCACTACAACCAGATCGATGTGCTACACCCATTTCTGCAATAGATAGGTCAAGCCAATGTCTCATCCAGCTGCGATGGTTTCAGAATAACTGACTGTACGCCAATGATAACAGAGATCCATATTACTCGATGTACTGTAATTAACTTTGTTTGAAGGAGAAATAATTGATTGGCACTCCCTAGGCACCAAGTGTGTTTGTGTGCCTGTGTCCATTATGCCAGGAAACAGACTGCCGCTCTTTGACACCAACTTTCTCTTCATCTCTGTCCCTTGTGCTTCATGTCTGTGTATGTGTTTGACTGATTAAACAGCTCATCCTCAATTCACAGCCCACTTAACCCAAAGCGCCAGCACCGTTTGCAGGTGGTGAGACAGACTAGAAAAGAGACAGGCTTGTTTATGTTACGTCCAGACCGCTTGCAGAGGGAGACTCTCATCTTTCCAAACACTTCATTTGTCTTTCTTTGTTATGGTTGCTGCCAGTGCCGCACACCCTGCATTGCCGGCCCTCCGCCCCAAGTCCACTCCCCGTACAGCTCATTACGCTGGAGGTCTGGGGGAGGTTAGAGGTGATGTATCATTATTGCTCTCAGAGTTTCTCTGCTGAGTGCCTCCAGCATCTAACGGTTAATGGAGGCCATCGCTTTGTTTCAAGCATTTTATTGTGAATGCTCACAACCAGGACACTGTTTTTACAGATTCTGGGCTACAGGTTTTTAAATTACAGAGGTTTGCAGAGGAGAGCTGTTGTTTATTTGCTTGAGTCGTATCTACTCTTGTGTATGGAAGCTTATTTCAGCCATAAGAATGAATTGTAATTGTGACCTTTTGTCTTACAATTGAAACTTTTTTTAAGATATGAACTTAGTTTTTTTTTAGAAGAGTTTATATCTCACAATTCAGACTTCGAATTCTGCGTGTATAGCTCAGAATTCTGAGATATAAAAACAAAATAGCAAGATATTAACACAATTCTGTTTATATCTTTTAATTCTTTTCTCTGAGATTATTATCTCGCTATTCTAAGTTTGTATCTCACAAATTTGTACTCAACTCAGAATTGTGATGTATAAACGCGGAACTGCATGAGTTTATATTAAAGTTCTGCAAGGAAAAATTCTAAATTGTGAGATATAAATTAAAAAGTGTGGGGGAAAAGTCTGATTTATGAGAGAACCCAGTCATGCAAATCCTTTTTTTAATATTCTGAGTTTATATATCACAATTCAGACTCTTTTCTCACAATTCTGAGATAAAATTGCAATTTTGCACTTCTGAGTTTATATCCATCAGATTTGTACTTAACTCAGAATTGTGACGTATAAACTCAAGACTGCAAGATATGAGTTTGCAATTATGAGTTTATATCAAAGTTCTGGAAGAAAAATTCAGAATTGTGAGAAGTGCGAGGAGAATGTCTGAATTGTGAGATAACGCAATCATGCAATTCCTTTTTTAATACTCGAGTTTATATCTCACAATTCAGACTTGTTTCTAACAATTCTGAGATATAAACTAATAATTGGAAGATAAAACTCACAGTTTATCTCTGATTTCTGAGTTTTTATCTCACAAATTTTTGCTAAACTCAGAATTGAGAAATATAAACCCAGAATTGTGACGTATAAACTCAAAATTGCAAAATATGAACTTCTGAGTTTATATCAAAGTTCTGAAAGGGAGATTTCTGAATTGTGAGATATAAACTAAGAAGTGTGAAGAAAAAGTCTGAATTGTGAGATAACACAATCATGCAATTCCTTTTTTTTAATATTTATTTTATATCAGTTTATATCTCACAATTCAGACAATTCAGACTGCAGAACTCGCAGCTTATGTCGGACTTCTGAGTTTACATTTATCAGATTTGTACTCAACTCAGAATTGCGACGTATAAACTCAAAACTGCAAGATTTTTTTTTTAACTTTTTTTAATATATCTCACAATTCAGACTTTTTTCTCACAATTCTGAGATATAAACTAAGAATTGCAAAATAAAACTCACAGTTTTGACAATCTGTCAGATTTCTACTAAACTCTGAACTGAATTGCGAGATATAAACTTAAAATTGCAATGTATAAACTCAAAACTGCAAGACATCAACTTGCAATTCTGAGTTTATATCTCAAAATTCTGCAAGGAAACATTTTGAATTGTGAGCTATAAAACATTTTTAGGAAAGTCTGAACTATGAGATAAAAAGTCAGAATTAACTTTTTTATTTTTATTTTATAATTCTGACTTTTTCTTGTAAAAATAATTCTGTTTATATCTTGCACTTGTTTTTTTCTTGCAGTTCTGAGTTTATATCACAATTCCTTTGTTTATATATATAAACATATTTTAAATGTATATCACAATTCAGACTTTTTTCTCACAATTCTAAGCTTATATCTCTCAATTTTGAACTGACTCAGAATTGCCAGATATAACCTCAGTTTTGCAAGATATGGACTTGCAGTTCTGAGTTTATATCTCACAGTTTTGCAAGGAAAAATTCAGAATTGTGAGGAAAGGTCTGAATTGTGAGATAAAAAGTCACAATTACTTTTTATTTTTCATTCCATGGTGGAAATAAGCTTCCATAAAAATGTGCTTAAGGTTATGAGTGAACATACTTATGTAGAGTATTTACTGTTTCTCCCAGGTCAGTAAGAGAGAAAAGGTCTACAGATGTACAGTACTAAGATGGCATTTTACCTCTACTGTACATAAAGTCTTCTGATGTTCTTCATATCCTCTTATGGCAGCACAGATCATTTCCTCTTTCCGTATTCGCGTCTGTATTATTCCAGTTATAATTCATTAGCCTTTCTGTCAGTAATCTTTCTTTCTGATGTGTGTCACACCATATGTTTTGACCTAGAACCAAATGCTTTGATCCTCTTCACCAAATGTTTAATGTAAGCATGTGAGATTTAACCTTTTTAACCGTGGTTCCTGCTTGGGTTAAAGGAATAGTCATCTAAAACAAAGAATAGGGTTGCAAGGAACATGGACTGAAGAGTTCAAGCTTAGTAGTAACAAAAGTGGTCTGTATGATTTGTGTTACAATTTCTCACATAAAGCTATCATTTGGCTTCAGAATGCCTGGAGCAATTAATTTTAATTTTTTCTTTTTTTATGTGCAGTGTAACAGGTCACACTGAGCCTTACACCAAACTCTGCTGCAAAGGTTTCTGCATAGACATCCTAAAGAAGCTCTCACGCACCATCAAGTTTTCATACGACCTTTATCTGGTCACCAACGGGAAGCATGGCAAGATGGTCCGTGGCGTCTGGAACGGGATGATTGGAGAGGTATGAAATGGCACATTTTCTTTCTCTCTTTCTCACATAAACGCACTCGCACTTCAAACATGTCAACAGTTCAGAGCTCATGGGAAATGAGCTAAATTAACATCTGAGGATATAAAAATAAAACAGTGTACAGCGTGATACGAAAAATAAATCAGCTTCCTATGACAGCGTCAACGCGCTTTTCCTAGCATTACTCACACCCTGTTTTCTTTCCGTGTTTAACAGATCTCCTGAACCCTCCAATTATTGCAGCTAAAGTTGTTAAGAGCATTCATAAAGCATAACTGGCTTTAAAATGCGATCTTGACACACTTCATCCTGTGACCTCCTGCTGCGTGTAGTGTCACTTAATCCGGTGGTTAAGTGTCTTCCACAGCTGCTGATCACTTCATCGGTTCTCATCACCTGCATCTGCTCACATGCTGATGAGTTTAAAGATAGCAAACCCTCGCTCCGCATACAAGGCTTAAATGCTTTTCATGCCGTGAGAGAAATAGCTCATTAAATGAGATAAATAATGATTATATAATAGCTAGATAGTAATTCCGGACTGACGTGAGTGCGATATAAGGAATTTTCGTTTATGAGGCTGATTGCGGGCGACGGCAAAACAAATCTGTCAACACTGATTTGCGATGTTACAAGTTGTGTGATGACGGGGCTAGTGGTTCGTGTCCATTTCTATTCCTTGAAGAAATTGGAATCTGGAAACCAGTGGCTATAATAGCAACAGTCTTAATTGTGATATCCACAAAAATATTTAGTATTATGTCACGTTTATAGTGGGTATGGCTGACATTGATGTACAGGACACCTGTTCAATGCAGAGATGCTCTTCACTGTTATGAGCCAGTATACATATACAGCATACATATACGTATTACTCACTACCATTCAAAAGGTAGTGAGTAGTATTAAAAAGTTTAAAAAGTCTCTTATTCTTACCAAAGCTGCAGTATACAGTAAAAAACAGTAATGTTTGTAAATGCAATTTCATTCTTGTGATGGCAAAAGTGAATTTTAGCTGCAATTATTCCAGATTGACTCCACATGATCCTTCTAATAAAATCATTCTAATATGCTGATTTGGTGCTCATGTAATCTTATTAAAAAAATTGTTTACCCAAAAATGAAAATTCTTTCATTAATTACTCACCCTCATGTTGTTTCAATTTGTGTTGAAAAGATGAACGAAGGTCCTACAGGTTTGGAACGACATGAGGGTGAATGACAGAATTTTCATTTTTAGATGAACTATCCCTTTAATATCAATTATGAAAACAGTTGTGCTGCTTAATACTTTGATCTATAGAAAGGTTAAAAGAACAGTGTTCATTTGAAATATATATATGTATATATATATATATATATATTATAATAATGTAAAAGTCTTTACTGTCACTTTTGATGAGTTTAATATGGAAGTCATTTTTTTGCCACTGAATAAAAAATAAAAAATGTTATTGTAACACATTGCTGTTATAAAATTTAAAAACTTTTCTTCTCTGAACTGCATGATATAAACTTACGATTGTGAGTTATAGTCAGAATTGTGTGAAGAAACTTGCATTTCTGACTTTTTATCTCAGAATTGTGAGATAAAAGCTTACAATTGCAAGTTATAGTCCAATTTTGAAGGGAAAAAAGACTTATATGTTCTCTGAATTGCATGTTTATATCTCGCAATTCTGACTTTATAACTCACAATTATATCATGCAATTCTGAGAAAAAAACGTCACAATTGCAAGATATATATACTCGCATTTGTGAGAAAAAAAGTTGGAATTTTCAAGTTTATTTCTCAGAATTGCGAGTTTATATCTCACCATCTGAGGAAAAAACTCACAATTGCAAGAAAAGAATGCAAAATTGTGAAATAAAAAGTTGCAGTTACCTTTTTTATTTTACTTTTTATTCAGTGGCAGAAATGGGCTTCCATAGTTTAATGCAATTCTAAAGAAAAAAAAAAGTCATAATTGTGAGATATAAACTTATTGAGACAAAGTCAGAAATTCGAGTTTATTTTTCAGAATTGTGAGTTAATGTCTCACAATTTTGACTTTGCAACTCGCAATTGCGAGTTTATATCATGCAATTCTGAGAAAAAATTCAGAATTGCAAGTTTGTTTAATGCAATTCTGAGAAAAAAAGTCACAATTGTGAAATATAAACTCGCATTTGTGAAAAAAAAAAGTTGGAATTTCGAGTTTATTTCTCAGAATTGCGAAACAAACTTGAAACAAAAAAAGAATTGTGAAACAAAAAGTGTATATCGTGCAATTCTGAGAAAAAAATTCAGAATTTTGAGTTTATTTCTCAAAATTGCGAGTTTATGTTTTACAATTCTGACTATAACTCGCAATTGCGAGTATTTATCACGCAATTCGGACTTCTTTTCTCAGAATTGCAAGTTTATATAAAGTCAGAATTATGAGATGTAAACTCACAATTGAGAGAAAAACGTCAGAATTGGCTGCAATGGGCTTCCATGGTTTCATGCATCCGTGCTAAATAAAAGTACAAACAAAACATGTTGGTTTGAATTTTCCACTTACTCCAAATTGGCTAACATACATTACATTGTTTTTACTTGGCTTTAATGCTGCATGGAGACATTCTATACATCCAAATATGTCTACAATATTGTATTTGAAAAGCAGTATCTCAAATGAGTGTTATGTATGAATATAAAGTATGTGTATTTAACCTCAGATGCATGACATCATCATCTGTGGGAGGATCCCGTCTTATGGTTCACAGGGGCCTCCATTATTTCCGGATTTCATATTTGCCACTGATGACTGCCTGAAGTTTTAATTCACTTTCTCCTTGTTCAAGGTCTTCTACAAGCGTGCAGATATGGCAATTGGCTCTCTTACCATCAATGAGGAGCGCTCAGAGATTGTTGACTTTTCAGTGCCGTTCGTGGAGACTGGGATTAGCGTTATGGTGGCCAGAAGCAACGGAACAGTCTCACCTTCTGCCTTCCTGGGTGAGAAGCCATCATTAGCCGTCTATTTCCAAGGCCTCGCTCACATTGAGAGATGCTTGCAGGCAGTGTTAAATATTTCCTGCCAGTGGTGGTTTTAATTAGAATGTGATTAGATTCAAATTTTTAAATAAATTGAAAATAAATCCTAGACAGGAAAAACATTTTGTAATGCATTGTAAACGCTGCACACAAAAGAAAGGCATTTTGACTGTGTTAAACTGCTAATTTGCTCATTAATTATTATGCTAACTGCACAGCATTTACATAACAAACAAAAACAAGTTATGCACAAGATCTTACTCGGTTAATTAGATCATTTTTGTATTTTCAAAAAAGTACTTTTGTGAACCGAAACGTGTCTTTCTCTCTTTACAGAGCCTTACAGTCCAGCCGTGTGGGTTATGATGTTCGTAATGTGCCTGACTGTTGTGGCAGTCACCGTTTTCGTGTTTGAATACTTCAGCCCTGTTGGCTACAACCGGAGCCTTGTCAGTGCCAAAGGTCAGCCTTGGTTTTTCAAACAGTATTCGTTCTATCAGACACAAAGCTCTAAGAGAGGAAGAATAGTTGTGGAAGCAGCCTAATCAATCCACATAAACCGAGCTGACAGGGTGTGTACTTGTCTCCTAGTGTAAAAGGTCATTTTTCGGAGGTTTAATTAACGTTTGTCGCTTTGCTAATTTGACTTTGATTGATTGCTTGGCTTTTCTGTGGCTGTGTGTGAGACACAAGAACCACATTAAGAACTGATGTCAAGGTGGAACTAGAAAAGAAAGTTTGCCCATGTGGACTGATCTGTAACTAATTCAATCGAAAAAGACAGAACATCTGTTATAAAGGACGTACAGATGTGTATTATATAAATCATTCTAATATGCTAATTTGGCGCTCAAGAAACATTTCTTAAAATCATTCTTACTGACCCCAAACTTTTGATTTTATATATATATATTATAATGAAGTGTTATTTTATATATAATATGTATGAATATATCTCTCTTATAGCCCCTGGGGGTCCAACTTTTACCATTGGGAAGTCTGTCTGGCTCCTGTGGGGAATCGTCTTCAACAACTCTGTTCCTATTGAAAACCCCAAAGGCACAACGAGCAAAATTATGGTCCTGGTCTGGGCTTTTTTTGCTGTAATTTTCCTCGCCAGCTACACAGCCAATTTAGCTGCCTTCATGATCCAAGAGCAGTATATTGACACTGTGTCTGGACTTAGTGACAAAAAGGTAAGCGTTATGTAATTGTATATGAGCTATATTCAAAGGAAAGGCCTTGTTATACTTTCAGTATCCAACAAAAATGAAACCTAGTTTTAAAAGTATAGTATATATACTATATAAGTGTATTACTCACTCTCATGTTGTTCCAAACCTGTAAGACCTTCATCTTCAGAACACAAATTAAGGTTATTTTTGATGAAATCCAAGATTTTTCTGACCCTGCAAAGACAACTACCACGTTCAAGGCCCGGAAAGGTAGTAAGGACATTGTTAAAATAGTCCATGTGTTGATCTGTCAGCGTTTTATTCAGGGGCTAGGCAAGTTTTTAATTTGTTCATAAGCCAAGCAGTTTGTTTTTGCCCAAAAATGAAGAAAATTTAGCATCAAAACAAAAGCTTGATTGAAATATCAGTAAACTGGCACCTTTCAAAGTGCCCTGTCACTCAAGGATGATCTCAGGATAACTAACATTTTTGTTCACTGTTTTTCAAAATGCTATAAGCAGTGTTGCCAAGTCTGTGGTTTTTCAGCGTAATTGGGCTACACTCTATAAATGACACTCTACAATAAAGGTGCTTTAAAAGATTCTTCACAGCAATGCCATAAAAGAATGATTTTTGGTTCCACAAAGAACCATTTAGTCAAAGGTTCTTTAAAGAACCATCTCTCCTTTTTTGCTGTTTTTGCATTTGTTTTGATAGGACAGTGGAGATGTGACAGGAAGCAAGTGGGAGAGAGAAAGAAGGGGGATGGGATCGGGAAAGGTCCACGAGGTGGGATTCGAACTCGGGTCACCCAAAGCGCAATTGTGCAATATGTCAGCGCACTGGCCACTGGCTATCGGCGCCGACTCTTTCTTAACTTGTTATAATCTGAAAAACCTTCTTTTGCCACAAAGAACCTTTTGTGAAACAGAAGGTTCTTTATGGAACCATTTAGACAAAAAAAGGTTTTTCTATGGCATCGTAAAGCACCTTTATTTTTAAGAGCGTACTTTAACATGACATGTTTTTCATGTCTGTGGGTTGAAGAAACCCAAAAAACATGATATTTAGCCTCTGGAATGCGAATTTTACCAGGGGACCCCCACCAAACTCAACTTGGCTAGTTTTGAGTAGCAATTGGGTGGGTTTTATTGTAAAAACCTGGCAACCCTGACTGTAAGTAACAGAAATCCATAAAATTATGCAACTAAGAAATGAACAGGACTATTGCAGTATTAATAGTCACTCAGAGCAAATTACTTCATCCCTTGTTCAGTCCAGTATGCATAAACTATTGCCAACAGTCCAAATGCATAAATCAGTATAGAGAAAAATAGAAAAGCACTACTTTTAATATCCTTTTCCAAGGTCACTGCCACCCGGGCAGTAGGTGATTCTGTGTAAAGTCCATGTAATCTGTGTTGATCTACACTATTAAGGTTAAGCCGCAACCTGCCTCGGCTAAACAATTGAACTGCCATCTATTCCTTTTTGTTTCAGTTTCAAAAACCCCAGGAACATTATCCTCCTTTTCGCTTTGGGACGGTCCCAAACGGCAGCACAGAGAGGAACATTCGAAGCAATTACCCTGACATGCACACCCACATGATAAAATACAACCAGAAGGGAGTGGAAGAAGCTCTCAACAGCCTTAAAACAGGGTGGGCTTCAGCAATAACACTTTATGTGTGTGTGGTTGTGTGGAAGAGCTGGTATTACCATAGCACATGTCCAACAACATGTTTGGTTAATAGTCCGTAATGAGATTTATTCCATTGGTCATTATATGCATCATTTAGAAGCAATTTACTTAGATATTTTCACAGATCTAAGGGTCAGTGGGAAACAGCCAAGCATAAATAATGTATCGCTCACCATTTGTCAAGGAAAAGAGGGGTATAAATTAACAAGCGCTAATTATTTACTTGACATAATTACGTGTAATTATTAAGCCATTTGCCTTGGGCTCATTTATGTCCTCTGTGTAGGAAGTTGGACGCCTTCATATATGATGCAGCAGTACTTAATTATATGGCTGGCAAGGATGAGGGCTGCAAGCTGGTCACCATTGGTAGTGGGAAGGTGTTTGCTACCACAGGCTACGGCATTGCTCTGCAGAAGGACTCCCGCTGGAAGCGCCCCATAGACCTGGCTCTCCTCCAGTTCCTGGGAGATGGTAAATTGCACTTGGGGGACCGGAACTAGTCCACACTTAATATCCTCTTCCCCAGCATGGAAGCTATCACATTCCCATCTTACTGTAAAAACTCAATGTGCTGAGAATTGAGAGGTTGCGTATAAAATGACAATGCACGCTACAGGCATAAGGAAGCCTCCGCTGAACAGTAGAAACTGACTCTGTTTTAAATCCTAGTGCCTTGCTGCTTTTATTTATATATTTTTTTCACATTTGACACAATGTATTCTTGAATGGATATTACCCTAAAAGGTCCATGCAATATTGCCCAAACTAGGTAGTTATTTGTTGGAACAGCCTTCTCATTGGAAGCACACATTAATGTCTAGGTAGGCAGCTCACTAGGTTTTGCAGCAGAGCACATACGTGTGTGGTTCTCACTTGTTTCTGTCATAGTTGAGTAGTCTTTGACTGCCACTGTTTCTGGCATTGTTCCTGACCCTGTTTTCTTTCATGCAGGGGACACACAGAGACTGGAGACAGTATGGCTGTCTGGAATATGCCAGAATGAGAAAAACGAGGTCATGAGCTCCAAACTAGACATAGACAACATGGCAGGTGTTTTCTACATGTTGCTCGTGGCCATGGGCCTCAGCCTGCTGGTCTTTGCTTGGGAACATTTACTTTACTGGAAACTGAGGCACTCTGTCCACAAGTCTGATCATTTAGACTTCCTGCTGGCCATTAGTAGGGTAAGACAGCATTGCTAATTTTTTTTGGATTCAGACAATGCAATGATAATTAGGGCTGGGTATCAATGAAGATTCTGACTCCATTCAGATCCAGTTTTTATTCGGGTTGATTTTAGTTAATTTGAGTATATTTCATTAAAAGAAAAAGACATTTTTATTCAACAAGGATGCATTAAATACATCAAAAGAGGCAATAAAGACATTTCTTGAACTTTCTTTTTGTCAAAGATTGATAATAATAATAATAAATGTTTTTTTGAATTTGAATATATTATGATAGAAAGAAATACTCTCTCTGAAAATTGTGTAGGGCAGTGTTTCAGATTAATTCAAACTCATCTTTTTGAGCTACTCATTAAAAGACTTATCAGAGTCATTTGTTTTAAAGGGAGGATGAAAAAAAAAAAAAAAAATTCACCCAAAAATGAAAATTCAGGCAATAATTATTTACCCTCATGTCGTTCCAAACCCATAAGACCTTTGTTCATGTTTGGAATATAAATTAAGATATTTTTGGTGAAACTCAAGAGCTTTCTGACCATGCATAGACAGCAGTGCAAATACTGTTAAAATAGTCCATGTGACATCAGTGAACTAAAAGAATACCTTTGTGCACAAAGAAAACCAAAAATAATGACCTTAGTCAACGATTTCTTCTCTTCCGTGTCAATCAACACACATTCACAACAGTACGACGTGTGTGTGTGGTGCTGCTGACGCAGGAGCCAACATAGTCTCGTGAATGCGCGAAAGAGAAGAAATTGTTGAGTAAAGTCATTATATAGGGTCAGAAAGCTCTCAGATTTCATCAGAAAGATCTTACTTTGTGTTCTGAAGATGAACGAAGGTCTTACAGTTTGGAACGACATGAGGGTGAGTAATTAATGACAGAATTTTCTTTTTTGGGTGAACTATTCCTTTCAGAATTGGACTACACTGGCATTTTACACTGGTAAAATATTTTTACCCGGCCCTAATGCATAATGCATGTCTGTTGCATTTAACCTACTTGTTATGCTTAGGTAAATTAAGTTCAAATAAAAACCTCTATACGCACAATATTCTAGTGAAAATCATCAAATAATTCACCATTAGGAAGCACATTAAACTTTGAGTGATCTATGTATTATCATTATAATGGAGAAACATTGTCTGTAGGAATCTACAATCACTGTTCATTGGACCTTGCAATGCTTTACATTTCAGGGCATATACAGCTGCTTCAACGGTGTTGAAGACATTGGCAGATCTACCAGCATACAGAATCCAGATATCACGGCCAATTACGCCCAGGCCAACATGCTGAAAATGCTGCAGACAGCCAAGGACATTGTCTCCTCAGCCAAAGTGGAAAACTCATTGGATAACGCCACCAAAACCATTGAGAACTGGAGCAGACACAGCGGCAGCCTGCCAGCACGTATCCCACTGGTCACCACGACTGAAAAAGTTCCTGGTCACTTCTCTTACATTACCAATGTCACAGAGAACCACATACCTCACATGCAGCGTTCCATAACTCCACCTTTCACACAACACACCAAAACCACAAGCCCACCACCACCAATGATAAACCACAGAGTTTTAACACGGCCTACTCCTCTTCGCTACACGCTTCCCGCCAGGACCAGAGGTTTTTATGATGGAATGCTTCCTGTATCAAGTCTGAGCACACCTCATCTAGCCATGCATGATCCTCCATCCGACATGGCACGTCCTGGATCTTCCTTTGTTCCGTATAGAGACATCTACACTGAACACCACAAACCTTGCCACAGTGATTTCTCAGACGCGGTCAGGCGGAAAAAACGACCTCAGAATCTTATGGTGGAGTCTATGGATTTGAGAGGACTTCATGATTATAAAGACCAATCTATGTGTCATAATGAAGCAAACAGCTTTGCTGAAAACCACCTGTCGTCATCTTTCAGCGAAAATCCTTTTGTAGCAGAAACAGCTTGTAATTCCTGCATCAAAACGTATTTCGACCCTGCATTCGATGACATACCTCTAATAGGGAAAAGAAAGCTTCATCGCAGACCTTCGTTCCTCAAAGCCACTTGGGGTCCCGACAGAGTACGATTTCCAGGTGACAGACCCACCGCCGCAGCCCCCCCACAAGTAACTATACCAGACCTGTTCCCATGCGTGGACGTTCATGGACGGGTGAGGAACACCCTGTGTTATGCCCAACCGATGGATCACAACTACCTTCACGCCTTCCGGCGAAACAACAGGAAAAGTCAGAAGCTCAGACACAGCCAGTCCACAAGGCTTCCGTCTTACAAGGAGGCGATTTTCCACAACGTGGCAGCTGTCAGAAGGGCGTCCAGCTTGGTACATAGACCCTACTCCTATCCAGAGCTGCCGGTCTACCAGAGCCCACTGTCATATGGACCTGCCGAATTATGCAACATCTTCCCCTGCATGGGACATCCCAGTGACAGTGTATATGGAGGGTATAGAGCACCCACACACCTACAGGATGACCATCTAGTGTCTGTTCCAGGCAGCAGGGTGGTTCATAGCAGTCCTATTGTGCCCATGACATGGGGCAGAATTTCAAGTCTGGAATCAGAGGTGTGAACTTGTCTTTCCATGTGCCAATTACGAACTATTTGGCCAATGAGCTTCTACTGACCAATAAAATGACTTCGCCTTTAAAGGAGAAGTTCACTTCCAGAGCAAAAATTTACAGATAATTTACTCACCCCCTTGTCATCTAAGATGTTAATGTCTTTCTTTCTTGAGTCATAAAGAAATTATGTTTCTGGAGGAAAACATTTCAGGAATGTTCTCCATATAGTGGACTTCTATGGTGCCCACGAGTCTGAAGTTCAAAAATAGTTTAAATACAGCTTCAAAGGGCTCTAAACAATCCCAGACGAGGAAGAAGGGCTATCTAGCGAAACGTTTGATTGTTTTCTGAAACAGTGTACTATTTGTATGCTTTTTAACCTCAAATGCTTGTCTTGTCTAGCTCTGCGATGTGCCTGCGTAGTCTGTGTAATCCGGGTCAATGCAGTTAGGGTAGGTCGAAAATTACATCTCATTTTCTCTTCCAACTTCAAAGAAGATCAAATACCCTTTGCAAAATAAGATTAAAAAGTGATGTAAGACGATGAAGTTGGAGGAGAAAATGAGATGGGAGTTTTTTGACCTACCCTAACTGTATTGACCCGGATTACACAGACTACACATGCACATCGCCGAGCTAGACGAGTATTTGAGGTTAAAAAGCATGTACATTTTTTTTAGAAAATAACCGATTGTTATAAGACCCTTCTTTCTCAGCTGGGATCATTTAGAGCCCTTCGAACCTGCATTTAAACTGCATTTTGGATGTTCAAATTTGCAGTTACCATAGAACTCCACTATATGGAGAAAAATCCTGAATGTTTTAATCAAGAAACATAATTTCTTTACGAAGAAAGAAAGACATGAACATCTTTGATGACAAGAGGGTAAGTCAATTATCAGTGAATGTTTGTTCTGAAAGTGAACTTCTCCTTTAACTTAAGCAGAAACACAAACCATCTTACTGGTTTTCGTTAATTTATTTTATTTAATTTATATTTATTTTTTAAAGTGCAATAAAGTAATAACTGAGGAAAGTGTTTAAGAATAATCAAATCCATCCTAAATTTTGAATGAATGGACATGTAGAACTGTAAATGATTAGACGTTCTTATCTCTTTAGTCCACACAATGCAATATATTGCTATATGTATTGGACTGGATAAAAGATTTTTTCTTCAAAGATTGTAGTAGAGAGTTCAAACTGAGACACTAAACTATATGAAGTGTTGATTTTGGTATTATACACTATGTAATTCTCTATGGTACAGAATTTTGTAAACACTTTAGACATATTGTCCGAAATTTTTTATTTTAACAGCAGGGCTATATAAGTGGATTTTTCAGGCTCTATCGTTCCCTTTCCGTCTCTCGTTCAATGTCCAATCTCCTCTCGCTCTCTCTCTCTCTCACTTTTGAAGAAGAGCAAATTGAATGGTACTCTAATATTAGCATCATCAAGGATCTTCACACTTTAATAAATCACAAAGGACCATCAGTTAGTCCTTTGTAACTGCTGTCTTCTTTAGATGGCTGACGGATATAACTCTTTGAACACTGCCTTTTATATGCAGAGCCATGGCGTATTTTTAACAGGGATTGGCTGTTTGCAGTTGTGACATGACGGAAAGACGCATTATTTTAATAATATCCAAAAAAACAACGACTGCCGCCACCCATAAGATCAGGTTTAGGCCAGTTTCGCTGTTGGCGTTGGACGACTGCTATCAAGTCTGTTTGACCTGCATACTGAACCTCACATACCCACGAGGAAATCTGTCTGTGCCTCAAAATAAACTTGCGATGCTCCAGAGTGTGAAAGAGTGAGAGAAGGATGGCGCAACGGATGGAAAAGAAGAGAAACAACAAGGAAATGAGGAACCACACTTCCTTCAGTTGGGATTTAAGCTACAATATCTGAATGTTTATGAGCTCACAAGGCTCATTTGAGGTTGTCATAAGAGTCTCATTAAAGCAACTCTGTGGAGTGATTATACAGGAGGACGTGTTACCAAAAAGTGTCCTTTACTCTAGGATTTCATTATGTCGGCTGTCTCCACCGCACGGCGTTCTCGCGACGCCCAAGGTGACCTAGGCTGGGGTAATTATGCCGTAAGGCTTTTGTTATCTCCCGATAAGGAGCCTTCTTTTCAAGCGGCGAGTGAGGAGCGTTTGAGAATCTAAACATCGAGAAACTTTACATTTTTTCATCACGAGCTTTTCTTTGTTATTGCCGTATTACAGTTCATAGCGCAGCAGTGATTTAATCTTCGGTACTGCCAGCGTGCACAGATAGATTTATGTACCGCAGGATAATTGTACTTCTTTCATAATGTTTCTGCCAGTTCCGTGATATCAAAAAAAGAGACCTGCTTCAGTACGACACACATTTCATTTTCATAAAAAAAAAAAAAAGGAGAGGCAGGCTAAAGCCATCATCATCATCACCATCCCAGCACAGTCTTATTTCTCTGTGTTCCTGAAAAGCATATTATTGAATGATCTTGCGAGTTGATAAATGATTCAATACATGCATATAAAAACATCAAGGGAGGCTCGTCCTCTGGTAGAAATAAGCAGCAATATATCAACGCCACAGGTAGCTGTGGTGAAAAATGAAATGCATTTAAAAGTCAGGGGAGCCTGGTCTCATCCAGCCGTGGAAAAGATGCGATGGAATGACGAGGCAGACTCCTGTTTTTGAAACATTAATAATTCACATGTTCATTTGAATGTTTTAAGGATTTGTTTGTCGTTCAGCCCCCTTGGAATCACCCAGGGCATCTATTTCCACTCAAGTGATAATAAGAGCGGTATTTTTATGATTTGTGACCCTAGACCATAAAACCAGTCATAAGTAGTACAGGTATATTTGTAGCAATAGCTAACAATACATTGTATGGGTCAAAATTATAGATTTTTCTTTTATACCACAGATCATTAGGATATTAAGTTAAGATCATGTTCCATGAAGATGTTTGGTACATTTCCTACCATAAATATATCAAAACTTAAATTCTGAGTAGTAATATGCATTCCAAGAACTTGCTAAGACAACTTTAAAGGTGATTTTCTCAATATTTATATTTTTTTGCACCCTCAGATTCCAGATTTTTAAATAGTTGTATCCCAGCAAAATATTGTTCGATCCTAACAAACCATGCATCAGTGGAAAGCTTATTCATTCAGCTTTTAGATGATGTATAAATCTCAATTTTATAAAATTGACCTTTATGACTGGTTTTGTGGTCCAGGGTCACATTTTATCATAAACATTACACTGAAACTTTCACTTCAGGAAAATTTTCAAATAATTACATCAAAAAAGGAAATGGAAACATCATATACAGAGTCAGAAATTAACTTTAAGGGGCAACATTTGATTTCCAGGGGCATTTTTTATTTATTTATTTATAATCACTGTATTATTATAATCACCATACTATGTTGTCCTTAATGTCAAATACTTAAAGTTGCCCAATTACTTTAATTAACATTGACTGTTTAAAATTTTATCTAGATTACACACGTAAAACAGGAGCTCATAGGGCTGCAATATTACGGCAAAAATCATTATTGTAGATTATTGCTCTTTATATTGTAATAATGATAATTAATATCGATATAGTAAACAATATTGTTTCGTGTATGCGTTTTGAGCATGTCACTTTCTGGCATCACAGACAAACATGTCATTCCATGATGTTAGTCTACTCTAGCGCAAGTTATGCAAAAACTCCAGAAACTACAAAATTAGTCTTTTATTTATGAGAGAATTCGCAAGCGTGTGTACTCCACACAGCTCCGGTGTTTTCAGCGCTGACTAATCTAAGCTCCTCTGATTGGCCAGCACATTCCTAAATTCAACAGAAACGCGTTTGACTGGTTATAAGGCTCAGCGCTATGGAAATGCTATTTGCAGCACTATTTGCTGGAAATTTACTCAGCCTCAGGTCATTTGATCACCAATGGATCTGCTGTAGTGAATGGGTGCCGTCAGAATGAGAGTCCAAATGGCTGATGAAAACATCACAATAACCACTAATAATCAACACATCTTCAGTCTTGTGAAGCGAAAAGCTGCATTTTTGCAATAAACAAATCCATAATTAAGACATTTTTATCTTTAAACCATTGCTTAAAATGGCTTCAAATATGAGTCCTCTATCTATAATGTTGCTTTCTCCTGTGAAAAAAAGTCCATCTTCTGTTGTCCTCTCACAACAAAATTCTCTGACATATTTGCTTGTAAATTGTTTTTTCTTGTAAATTGTACTTGATCTTTGCATATTTCTCTCTTGATACGTATGTAACCCTGAACCACAAAACCATAAACCAGTCATAAGGGTCAGTTTTTTGAAATTGAGCTGAATAAGCTTTCCATTGATGTACGGTTTGTAAGGATAGGACAGTATTTGTCTGAGATACAACTATTGAGATCTGGAATCTGAGGGTGCAAAATATCAAAATACTGAGAAATTTGCCTTTAAACTTAAAATTCTTAGCAATGCATATCACTAATCACATTTTGATATATTTACGGTAGGAAATTTACAAAATATCTTCATGGAACATGATCTTTGCTTAATATCCTAATGATTTTTGGCGTAAAAGAAAAAAAGATAATTTTGACTCATACAGTGTATTTTTGGCTATTGCTACAAATACACCCATGCTACTTAAGACTGGTTTTGTGGTCCAGGGTCACATATTTTAATCTGAAGTCCTGTTAAAATGTCATAATTGTGAATTTGAGAAGACTGGTGAAGTATTGACTACTTGTGTATTATTGTGATGTTTTTATTCGCTGTTTGGACACTAATTCTGACTGCACCCATTAACTGCAATGGATCAATTGGTGAGCAAGTGATGTAACGCTCACCATGTTGTTTTTTCCTTGGATGATCTATTTCTTTGAAGTAGAAAGACTGAAACAATATTTGTTTTTCCCCCAACAATCTTTATAACTTTGAAAAATCATTTTTACAGTGTATTATCATAGTGCCATTTTTGAAAGAAAGAGGAAAAAAAGGAAAGGACTGTACAGCGGGAGGAAAAGAAATTCTCACAAAAGACATGCTCACAATAAAACAATTACTCACACCTGCACTGTCACGCCTTCATATCATCGCATTTTTCTCAAGCATCATTTCAGGGCTGCAAATTGTCCCAGATGCTGCTGGTCACCTTGAGCCAAGGGCTTCACAGCCTGGCGGGAGAGGGGAAAAGGCGATGGTGAAAGACACCACAGAGAGGCTGGCAGTCTGAAATTCCATCAATTAAAAACTGAACAGGCTTACAAACAAGTATGTTAACTCACTGCCCGTTTGCAAACAACAATGAACAACTGAAAATATATATACAATGTTTTTATACTCTGTATTCTGTTGCAAGCCTATCGGTGCGGTACAGAATGTGGTTACAACGTGAAAGATGTAAGTTAATGTAGGTTAACACGCAATCACAAGTACATTGTCTGCACTGAGCGTATCCAAATCAAATGAGGTGATTTTATCAAGTTGCTAGCACAATGTTAATTAACCTATGAGTATTACGTGTACTATACTGTTCTGTCTGTTTTATCGCATCGAAGAGTAGCAGTGATATCAGGAATCCAGGGTCTGTCCTAATCTATCAAATCTATAATTGAAGAGCTGTAACTAAACGTTGCACATTAAAGATAATTAATCAAAAAATATATTGTTATTAATGTGAATCAACACTTGGAAATGGGTTCCAACAGTTTATATATTCTTTCTCTTCTCTTTTTTTTGGTTATCGCATTGTTTTGTATAAGTTTACATGTGTCCGTTTTAATTGGGTCTAGCTCTACAAATGTTTTGTCTTTTCTGACTGTCATATCATACTCATGGAGAGACCTAGTGCTCACTGTTTTAATTAAAGGAACCCTGTGCTGTGTGAATTAACAGTTCCCAACCTTTGTACTTATCATCTGTTCTAGCTCTCGTCTCTGCTCAAAGGGATCTCATGATGTGACAGCGGGTCACAAACATTCATTTCTAACCGACCTGATTCGCTGGCCTTTTAACCCGAATCCTGCCGAGGCTTCAGCGCAAGCTCATGGGAGAGGTTGTGGGGTTATTAGCTTTGGTTAACCATCCCTTTTGAGATGTCTCCACTGAATCACAGGTACACGCCACTTGCTAATTATTTAAAAGCTGTTTCTCGAATGACAGCTCTGTTATAATAAAGCAATGTTCTTGTCATTAGAGACTGGTTATCTTTGTCCCTTCATAATTAAAACAAGTTGTGGCTGATCTTACAGGATAGAAACTGAGATAATCTAAGTTGTTCGTGACCTGTTTAACTGAAGACTTTTATGGCCTGAACATCTCAAGGAAGGTTTAAAATGAGAATGTTGATAGCGGTGAAAACTGTGTAAAATGATATTTCAGTTCTAACATTTGTGACCATTCTGAAATTGCCAGAGGTTCTATCTTTAGATGGAGTTCAAAATGTGTTGGCGAAGACCAATTTCATCTTGTGTCAGGAATGGCCTGACTAGGTACAGGGCCATATATAAGCAATAGATCATCGGTCGTATGGGCAGTGGAGAATGAAGCAATATAGGATGTAAGAAATGGATATACTTGTGTTTTTGCCTGCAGACATGAAATTGAACATATGGATGAACGGCGAAGTTTGAAACTTTTTTCATTTTCCCTCCTAACTTCATACATTTTGCTAATGACAGCAGCATTGTGCACTCAAAAGAATTTTTTTTTTGCTGTTGGTCAACGTTTATGTAAAATTAGCCAATGCAACAAAATTTGCATATGGAATTTTTGAATATTTAATATGTAAATAATAAGTATATTTGTGTTTTTGTATCTGGACAAAGTAGGGCTGTCACGATTCCTTGATTCAATTCGAGTACTTGATTTTAAAAAATCCTCGACTGCAATTTGTACCTGGCAAAATACCGGAAGTGGAGAGAATCCATGAAGCGCATTATAGAGGGTTTGCATTTACGTCATGATTTGGTCAGTTACCCAGATGTATGGCCATACTGGTGATACTTGGTTGTAAACAACAGCATGGATTGCACAGTTAATGTACCATTAAATATGTACGTAATCTATGCTGTCAAAAACATGTGGAAGCAACTTGATTTATAATAACTTTCGGTAGTTTATAGTACTCCAAACGTTTTTCTTAGTCCGACCAATTAGTACAGTCCAAAACATGACAACAATTGATCATTTTCAGCAGCAATAATCAGCAAAATATGCGAGTTTCGTTCAGTTCAGTGGCATTGTTGTACAGTGCTGCCAGTGTGACCAATTGATGACATGTCCTGAAAACAATCTATTAGACCGTTTTCCAAGGCTGCATGATCAATTAAATCCATTTGAAAATAAAGAATAATGCTATTGTAAATCACAAACGCTACGATTTAATTAAATAGATATATGCGAAGCGAGTTTAATATATGTGCTTTAATTATTTACATGCCTGTAGGTTACGTACCTGCCAGTTTTCCCGCGGAATTGGGCTACTTTAACACTGTTGACGTGGGTTGTTTTTCATGTCCGCGGGTTGAAACGACCCCAATAACTTGATATTTAGTCACTGAAATGCAAATTTTACCCAAGGAATCCTGCCAAAAATGTGTATTTTACCTCTCAGAATGTGTATTTTACCGGGGACCCCCTTCGAAACGCCATTGGGCTACTTTTGGGCTAGTATTGATTTGCAGTTGGGCGCATTTTGTTGTGAAAACCTGGCAACCCTGGTACATGCGTCTCAAAGCGGCTCTAAAAACGGCTCAGTAAACGCCGCTCTACACAAACTATTATTATATACATGGACTTTAGAAGTAAATGTTAAGTTTTAAACAAGGATTAGATCCCACAGTAAAGTGTAAAAACAGTGTCAGGCTTTTAGCGCCCTCTGCAGTCATTTGTTATAATGCATAATGTACGTTAGTTCTGTTGTTTATAATACATTAGGTATTTCATTTATTTTGTTTAAAAAAAGCATATGATTACTTGCTCTTGATACTTTATTTTAACTATTATTGCCTCATTGCTATTATACATGTATTTAAGTAATTTTAAAAGCTATTGTTTGCTTGGGTCTATTTTAATTTCCACCAAAAAATAAAATAATAATAATAATAATAATAATAATCCGATCACTTCATTAATCGTCATAATCGACCGATTACTTGACTACTAAAGTAATCGCATAGCCCTAATTTTATTGTTTAAAAAAACTACAGACTTGCAATTAAATTATAAATATTTATAAAGTATATATCTGAATTAAGTATACTTTACATTTGAATAAAATTATGTAAAATCATAGTATAGTTAGCCGTTCACATTGTACTTGTCAAAAAGTTTTTAAATGTGTTGAAATAGTATTTCAGTATTCAACAAAAATGAAAAAAAGGAAAGGAAAATTACATTATGTCTCAAATGATGACAGACAAATGTCAGTGTGTATTCCTGTCAAAAGGTTAAAGTAAAAGTGGCCTGAATAAATCCTGCATTGTTTATCATCGTTCATTTTGTCCTTCCAAGGTGACAGTCCCAGCAGTAGGCTTGGCTCATAACATGGCAGCAAATTAACATCCCCTAGGTTGCCATGCCATAGGCCCTGGTATGAGTGAGACCACACTTTAGCAGCTTGCCAGAGAGCACTTGGATACATATTCATTTCTAATTAAGAAAGGCTTGAGTCTAAACCACCGACCGAGTTTACAATAAAAGCCTTTCTTTAAGCAGCAAACGCATTTACTCACCCTCATGCCGTTCCAAACCTCAAGTGACAATGTCCTCTGCGAAACAAATCATGAGAAATACTGATAAATCTCCTGGCACAGTAAATGTTTAAATGAAAATGTACTGACCCTTAGCTAAAATACGAGTCCTCTATCCATAATACTACTTTCTCCAGTAAAAAAAGTCATCTCACCTCTATAAGGAGAGAAATACGTACATTCGCACAAATACCATTTATAATGAAAATGGTCCAAAACAGTTCTAAACCAATACATTGGTGGATTTTGATGAGAGAGGACAACAGGCACTGAATTATGAACTCATATTTTGGCTAGAAGCAGCCGTTTAAAGACTCTGTGACACAGCTTTGTGAATTATTGTGAGGTTTTAGTCACAATAAACATTTCATTCTGACGGCACCCATTCACTGCAGAGGATCCACTGGTGGAAATTTTGAATGGCTTGAGGATAAGTAAATTTTAAGCAAATGTTCACTTTTGAGTGACCTATTTTTTAAATACATTATATCCTAATACTTTTAAAGCCATATCATAGTTATGTGTGATGAACAGGCCTAGATTTAACTCATTATTCACTTGTTATAATCTTCTCCCTCCATTTATCTACACGCAAATAATGCTTGGCCACGTCACATTGACGTCACTGTCTCTTTAAAAAAGGAAAAATTATTGCAGACACTCCTGTCTAATATTACGATGTATTTCTTTCACACTTGATTTGGAAGAAGGAATGAGTGACTGAAATACTAAGTAATATGAGAGGCACTCGGAGTGGAAACAAGAAACCCACAGCACATTGAGAGTGTCTTAATTTCTAGAGTCACAGAGATGACTCGGCTGTCCTAAAGGAAATCAGTTTTGGAGGCTGGATCCATTAGATTGGCCAGCACCGCCTATTGTAGAAATTATCTATGAAATCAAGTCAGGTCACCCATGTCCTTGACAGAACAAAGGCAGTATAACCTTTGGTCTGTACATATCTATCTCTCAGAAAGCTCTAATGGATTTTGCTATGGCTTTGTAAATTAGCATCATATAATGTCCTGCTGTACTTGTATGTGGCCTGGACGGGTCATATTAATATACGTAGGGTAATTTCCACATCACGCAATTGCATTCAGCCTTGACACTTATATTACACTCCCGTCAAAAAAAATATAGTGCTATTACCAAAGCAAACCAATCACGATGATTTGTTTTATCTTACATACTGAAAGTTAGTATGCATTTCTGGTTAGAGATTAGAAAGTCAATATTACATTTTGAAAACAAGATATTAAAAAGGTGTTTACATGCTTTTACATAACGCCTTCATCAAGCTCTACACCGAAATATTATCATCCTATAGTCTGATGAAAGACTTAGTCAACCATTAAGAAAAACATGCAATTCCTGTAAATTAATTTAATGTATTATTCAAAGCAATGAAATGGGTTGCCGCTGTCCCATCTTATCAGCTGGTCAGGATGATGTTTCTAATGAACTAAGTCTTGAATGAGCACTTAATTGACTCTATGGTGCATAAAATCACCCAAAGATGTAACACTTCAGAGATATTTCATTATTCTGCTTAATAAATTAGTAGACCATAGGGGCTGGATCCATATGACACTTGGAGAGATGTCAGCCCCAATTGTTTATATTCATGATCTGCTCCATGACATTTATGTTTGAACTTGTGTATAATCTGATCTGCTCTATTAGAGAAGAAAGCATGCTGGGTACAGTGAGGGTTTAAAATTATCAGATCACTAGGGAAAATGTTTCATTTTAAATGAAACAGTGAAAAAATAAAATAAAATGAATTTCAGAATAAAAATGGCTATAACCGTGCAACCATTTGTCTTATCAACCTTAAAATCGGTGTGCAGGGTTTTTGTCCGAAGTGCCACAAGTGTCTACAAGGACATTCGCGTATCTTCAAAAACATGGCCGCAAAGGTCTGAGAGATTTTGAAAGAAATCGGCCACTGGGCGTAGATATCGCATTTTTTAAGGGGGTAAACGATTGTACGTCGCACGGTTTTTCGCACATATGCACAATATTCGTATCATATGTTATAACTCCTCATTCTGAACAACTGAACAACAGCCTCTAGAACCACTGCTGTCAATCAAATCGTTTGTTAAATGATTGAAAAGATGTACATAAATTACTTTTGCAAACTAGTCCTAGGTTTTTCGCTCAGGCTGGAAAAAAAAAACTGCAGTAAAATTCTCTGGACTTTCTAGGCCAATTCTTGTCAAAATAAATAAATAAAAATAAATTTACCCTTTGGGAATCTATAACGACAGGTGATTCTAAAGAAGCATGCAAGTTTAAAGGGAATTGGACCACAGCTGGTGCTATAACAGTCATTAAGGTTTAAAAAAAAACATCATATTTCTATGGCAAATTATCTATATTTGCCAAAAATGCTTTTTTTCAATCAATGATTTAGGTGGTTACAGGCTTGGTGAATGATATGTCTTTTTTATATTTGCTTAAATGTCTTAAAGCACTTGAACCCCAGCTGCTTGCAGCTATATATGTATATATATATATATATATTTAACCTCTAATACTTTTTTCAGGATTCTTTGTTAAATTAAATGTTAAAAAGAGCAGCATTTATTCAAAATAGAAATATTTTCTAACAATATAAGTCTTTACTATCACTTTTTATCACTTTTTTGCTGAATAAAAGTATTAACTTCTTTCAAAGAATAAAAGAAAAAATGTACTGACCCCAAACAGTATTGTTAGAAAAGATTTCTATTTTAAATAAATTATGTTATTTTTAACATTTTATTCATTAAAAAATCCTGAATAAAGTATCACAGGTTCCAAAAAAAATCAAACAGCACAAATGTTTTCAACACTGAAAAAAAATCAGCGTAGAAGTATACTAAAATAGAAAACCACTATTTTAAATTGCAATAATATTTAACAATATTACTGTTTTCTGTATTTTAATATGCTTTTTTTTGTTTTGTTTATATATTTAATATATTGAACCCTAATTTTTTTTTCCCCCTAGATTTTTTCCCCCCCTAGATTTTTAATATAGTCTCAGGATTCGGATCCTAATATGCTGCGGCACAGTACTGAACTCATTTTGGGTGGTGCTAATCAGGTTTCATCTTCGCTGCGGTACATCAGGGTTAATATGGTGTTTCTGTAAGGTTAATGAATAGATTTGTCCCGTACCACCGGCCTCTGTGTTTCAAGTTGGCAAGATCTCTGTTTCTGTTTTAATTATTACCCTCTTTGTGTTGACGTGGACTTCAGAGGCTTCCATTCATCTTGGCCTGCTATTGATAGACTTCCTTTGATTACCGTTCAGCTGAGAGATAGAAAAGGGGAGGTGGAGGCGAACAGAAAACACACTCAGAGCAGCCGTTCTTCAGCCCGAACTCTCTCTTCCTCACAAACCCACTTTAATTCACTCTGGAAATTTCACTCTGTTAGTTTTTCATATCTGCTCAATTAATCACTTTCACTGTCCCATTTCTCTTCTTCAGTTTTGTAAAATCTGTGTGTGCAAAACCGACAATTCAACTGTATGAATGTAGTCATACAGTATTGTGCCATTGTTTGTGTTTCTGTATGAGTCAGTCTTAAGACTTTTTTTACAATAGTTACATTAATTATGATGTTATCAATGAATTTGATTTATTTTGTGATTCTACGATTGCTCTTCTTCTCATTAAAATTTAAAAAAGAGCAATTACAGATGATATGAATGCTGTGTAATTCTCTCTAATTAAATCAGGTTTTTGCCCTGCAAAAGCACGTCTGTCTAAAATGAGAAAGGCCATTTCAGGATGAAGACTCAGACTGCCATGCTAATATAATATTCAAGTCCTAGTGGACCAGCTAGGAAGTGCACAAAAGTCTTGCTGAAGGCATCAATCATATACCTCTGCCCTCTCAGTGTCTAAATAACACGTAAGTACAATGTTTTCCTGAATGGACTAAATAATTATGTATATGGCCACAGAGACAGCCCAAACTGCACTACCTGCCTGCAGCGTAGTCATAAATGATATAGAGTCCAGGAACAATTTTGATCCAGTCATGCTCCACAAATCTGACCCATTTTCCGGCGCTGTAAAACCCTGCGGAACTAAATGTAGATGAACAATCCTGGGTCACGAGAGAAAAAAATTCCACCTGATCACTGACAGAAATGCAGGCATGGATGGATTAAAGCGGGCTCAAACAATACAAATATATGTCAGTGATTGTTTACAGTTGGCAAAGCAAAGTTCTGGAACGGCTGGGTCAAGCATTTATCTGCACAGGAATTATGATGCTGAAGATTCTGCAGATGTTGTATATATATATAGCCAGCAGAAAGTTACATACATATGTTTTTATCTAGCAGTTTTATCTATACTTTACCAGTTTAGTTACAGGAACACTATAGAAGTATAAAGAGCTATAAAACTCCTCTGGTATTTTTATAGAATTGCGTGAGTTGGTATAAAATGACTTGTTTTATGTTTCATCATTATTACATAGCAATGCTCCCATTATCCTAAATGCAAAGAACAGCTTGACTCTGCATCCCAGTCTTGAATGTAAGTGTACACACTGGCAGCCTGAGGCGCGTCCATTTAATAATGTTTAAATTCATTACAGCTCTTTAAAAGGCACTCGTCTTCCATGTTTTTAAACTATTCATTAATCTATACATTAATGGATTTTTTATTCTACTGAAGCAAATACTTTAAACAAAAAAAATGAAGAAACATGAGTCATCAAGCTCAACAACAGTTGATTAACAAATGCATTGTCTTTGATAAGCATGCTATACAATAGGTATATGACATTACCTATCATATATTAATAATAATAATAATAAAGAATAATATTTATTTATTTATTGGAGATATTATTATTTTAATAATAATATATTGATTTTATATAATTGTAATCATATTTTAATATTGTTATTATTATTGTTAATATCATAATAATAATATATTTATTTATTTATTTGAAACAACAATAATATTATATTAATAATGTAATTATATTTCAATATTTTAATTATTATTATTATTATTTACTTATTGGATATATTATTATTGAGATGTTATTCATTAATAATTTAATAATAATTTTATATAAGTTATCTAATTTAATTTTATATTATTTTAATCATATTTTAAATTAATTAATTTTAATTGTTGTAAATAATTGTTGTTGTTAATATTATTATTATTATTATTAAAATATGTATTTATGGGAGATATTATAATTGTAATAATAATAATATTATTATATTAATTTTATATAATTTTACTCATATTTTAATATTTTAAAGATTATGGGAAATATTATTATTATTTTAATAATAATAATAATAATAATAATATATTAATTTTATATCATTTTAATTCTATTTTGATCATTGTTGTTGTTGTTAATATAATAATAATAATAATAATAATTATTATTATTATTATTATTATTATTATTATTATTTAGCTATGGGAGATGTTATTATTGTTTTAATAATATTATATTAATTTTATAACATTTTAATAATTGTTGTTTTGATAACAATTGTTGTTTATAATAATAATTTAATTATGGGAGATAATTATTATTTTATTAACATTACTATTTTAATAGTAATATTATATTAATTTTAGATCATTTTAATCAAATTTAATAATTGCTGTTGTTGTTGCTGTTAATATAATAATAATAATAATTATTATTTATTTATTAGTTTTTGGAGTCGTTATTATTATTTTAACAATAATGATACATTAATTTTATATAATTGTAATCATACTTTAATAAATGTTATTGTTGTTTTTAATATAATGTAATAATATTATTCTTATCATTCTTATTATTATTATGATTATTATTATTATAGGTAGGATTATAATCGTTGTTGTTAATACTATTACTACCAGTAGTAGTAATAATAATAATAGTAAAAATAATAATAAATTGTTTTTGTTGTTGTTAATAGTAATATTTAAAATGAATAGAATAGAACAGAATTAAATTGAAATTATACAGAAACGTCTGGAATGTGATTTCCAGTGCTAGTGATACCAATGTCTTATTTATAAGGTTTTTGTTTTTACTGCATACGCATGCCACCAACAGCCTGCCCAGAAGGGACCCTGTGCTGTCCCATTGTGGGAAATTCAGGAGATGTGCAAAAAGCAAGGTGCGGTCCAAAGCCTCTCAGCAGATTTTTCATTATCGTGATAAAGTGCACAAGGCTCTGATGGCCTGAGCCCTTGCCAGGCCTAATACACTATATAATAGACTGTGCAGCTTAAGATCCATTCGCTCCTGCCATACGGATATATATCCCAGGGAAAATTGCAGCACCACCAACACAATATTAGATTGCATTTGTGGCAAGGAGGCATTCCCAAAGAGGACCTAGGTAATGTATATCTAGGGGCCCAATCAGCAATACTGTCCCCAAATAGAGCAAGGTGGTCAGGTGAGACTAGACCAGAGATACGAAGATACAAGGCAGGGCAAATGAAGAGGAGTGAGGATGGCGAGGGAAATTACACCTGCTGATACGGTTGTTTATTTGCGCACACCGTCTAAAAGAATTACGCTCAATGCACTAAAGGAATTACGCAAATCAGGAAACACAAACACTTCATAAAACATTTAGCATTGAATGCAATTTGCATTGGGCACAATCTATAATAAACCTCATTTACGTAAGTCTGAAAAGAATGACAACGACTTCTTTTAAAGGGATAGTTCACTCCAAAATGAAAATCACCCGATGATTTACTCATCCTCAAACCATCCTGGCATATATGGCGTATATGACTTTCTTCTTTCAGACGAATACAATCAGAGTTGTATTAAAATGTCCTGGCTCTTCCAAGCTTTATAATGGCAGTGAATGGCTGCTGAGATTTTGAAGTCCAATAAAGTGCTTCCATCCATCCAACACCACTCTCTCGTGAACGTATATACGACTGTTAGCGGAAGCTAAAGATTTTGGTTTATAAAGTTATAAATGTGGATATTTTTCTTACACAAATGCATCTATTCACTTCAGAAGACCTTTATTAACCCCCCTGGAGACATGTGGAGTACTTTTTATGATGGATGGATGCACTTTATTGGACTTCTCAACACCCATTCACTGCCATTATAAAGTCTGGAACAGCCAAGACGTTTTTTAATAGAACTTTATTAGAATATTTTACCCAAAAAAAAAAAGAAAATTTGGTGAAAATTCACTTATTTACACATTTATTCATCAGAACAGATTTGGAGAAATTTAGCATTCTATCACTTGCTCACCAATGGATCCTCTGCAGTGAATGGGTGCCGTCAGAATGAGAGTCCAAACAGCTGATAAAAACATAACAATAATCCATGAATAATCCACATAACTCCAGTTCATCAATAATATCTTGTGAGGTAAAATTTGTGTACATCATTAAGACGTTTTTAACTTCAAACTGAAACACCAATGGATGCTCTGCAGTGAATGGGTGCCGTCAGCATGAGAGTCCAAACAGCTGCTGATAAAAACATAACAATAATCCATGAATAATCCACATTACTCCAGTTTATCAATAGTATCTTGTGAAATAAAATCTGTGTCCATCATTAAGACATTTTTAATCTTAAACTGAAACACCAATGAATCCTATGCAGTGAATGGGTGCCGTCAGAATGCGAGTCCAAACAGCTGATAAAAACACAATAATCCACAAGTAATCCACATCATTAAGAAGTTTTTAACTTCAAACTGTTGCTTCCAGCTAAAATATGAACTCTCTATCCATTATATTTTTCACTGGAGGAAGCATTATTATGGAATATGGACTGTTTTAGTGTTTTACTTGAAGTTAAAAAGCCTTAATGACGGATTTGTTTCTTACAAACATGCAGTTTTTCATTTTTCAAGATATTATTTGATAGACTGGAGTCGTATGGATTACTTGTGGATTATGTGATCATTTTGACGGCACCCATTCACTGCAGAGGAGCCATTAGTGAGCAGGTGATGTAATGCTAAATTTCTCCAAATTTGTTCTGATGAAGAAACTAATTCACTTACATCTTGTATGGCCTGATACTCATTTTTCATTTTTTCAGGTGAACTATTCCTTGAATTCATTTTTATTAATTATATTCCTTAATAACAGAGAAAGACTTCAAATGACAACAACTGCATTTAATCACTTGTTTCTGACAGCTTTATGCACTTTGTACTCTGAAACCGTGCAGCATGACTGATATAAGCAGTTTAGTAAATAGCCACTAGGAATTAACTACGGAGAAGTCAATCATCCTTTTATAAATGGACTAGTGTTATCCCTAATTGTGCTGGAGGACCAAGAGCGTCTTGCTTGATATTCATTTATTCAGTTGCTTGAAAAAATAATGAGCCATTACATTATGAACAGAATAGATTTATTACTTAAACTCGTAGCTCAGACTGGAGGATTAGTGTGGGCTTTCAATTAATTCAATGTAATGCAAAGTATCAGTTTTGAAGATGTGAAAATCTCAATTGCTCCTACCCTGACAGACAAAAGATTAGACCACGATAAATTAGCATTTTACTGTGGTGGGTGAAGTGACATGTTCTAAGCTTTCAGCAACTAAAATAGTATTGTTAAGTTTTATTGAGCTTGCTGAAAGAAGGTTGGAACTGGAACAAACATAAAAAGAAATTTCTGGCATTATGTTGCTAAACTGTTATTTCCATCACATTTTAATTTATGTATTATATCTTTATTATGTAGTCGTGACATTTAAAAATATTTTGGAATAAAATGGCTGAAACCTTTGTCTTACTAAAGTGCTTACTTTTAATTTATTAACTAGAATTTTCTGCATACACACAATTAAATAATGTTCACATTTACACTTTTTAAAATTTTACATTATAAAAATGTTGACATTTTTCATTTTCATTTCATTTGGAAATGACACACAATAAAATGTTTTTAAAAATGTTTAAAAGTGATGTTACCTTAATTTCATGTCATTATATATTTTTTATTTATTTTATTTTATTTTTATTATTTTCTTTTTTCTTTTCTTTAAAATATTTTTTATAGCCATATTTGTTGGTCATTGTGCAAATGACAGAAAAAAGTCATTTTTTTGTGAAAAAAAAAATCATTTTCACACAGTAAATATTAAAATGGTTTATATTTATCTCACTCTGTTTGATTTTTATTTATTTAATTTTTGTTTTACTTTTTTTTTTAAAGAGAATTTAAAAATGTACAGTTAATGGCATATTTGATATATTTATATAAGCTATATTGTAATATTTGTAATTCATTAATATATATGAATTTACATATTATAGGACTGAAAGGCTGTCTAAAACTTTATTATTTTTACCTCGTCCCAGACTTTTAATATTAAAATGTTATAAAATAGATTATATACAAATATTAAAAAAAAAAAAAACAAGTAGCAAAAAATAAATGGCTTATATTTATCTCACTCTGTTTAGATTGTAATTTTTTAAAGACATTTTTAACATGTACAGTTAATGGTATATTTGACATATTTATATAAGCTATTTTTCATATTTGTAATTTATTAATATATTTGAATTTACATATTTTAGGATTGAAAGGCTGAGTACAAAACAACTGTTTTTCCCTGGTCGCAGACCCAGACTTTTAATATTAAAATGTTATAAAAAATATATTATATATACTTTTTTTTTTTTTTTTTAAATCAAGTAGAAAAAAATAAATGAAGGCACAAAGAGTTAGAAGCCATGAAACACTGAATATGCACTGAATATGAATATGTTATTTTGCTGAATATGCACAATTTAGCATTGAAAGTTTAACAGAAATTAAATTTTTTAATGCCGTATGAAATGTTTTATTTTTACCAAATTATGTGTTTTTCATTAACTTTCTGGATTCCATTTTAATAGTATCATTTAATTTTAATAATCAAAAGCATCTCAAATTAATTGATTTTTGAAAAAAAAAAACACAATGAATATTAAAATGGTTAATACTTATCTCACTATGTTTTTTTTAATTTTTGTTACATTTTTAAAGAGATTTTAAAAATGTACAGTTAATGGTATATTTGATATAAGCTATTTTTTTTAAATATTTGTAATGCATTAATATATTTAAATTGACATTTTTTAGCATTGAAAGGCTTGTCCCTACAGACCTTTAATATTAAAATGTTATTATAAATATATTATATAGAAATATTTAAAAAACAAAACAAGTAGCAAAAAAGGCACAAAAAGCTATGAAAGAATAAATCATTTCCAAAATAGTTTTAATGTGACCTTCATATAACAAAAAGAAAAATTAACCCTGAGCCATGAAACACGTAGTTATTTTGCTGAATATTTATTCCAGCTCCACTGAGCCAAAATGGACGACAGAAACAAAATATTGGGATGTCGAGGTATACGACAAACATTCGCTGTTTCAGGATGAAAGGCAACATTTGTTTTGGCACCTGAACACGCCTCTAACCCAGTTACTCAGAAGGTGGAAATGAACTGTGTTGTTTGTGCTGGACCTCTGAACTGTTATGCCAGTCACACACACAGACTGTCTAAATAGGCTATAATGACTGTGTCACCTGACAGACAGAGAGCAGACTGTAGATCCAGGGGACTATTATAATATTTATGAAAAATTTGAGGAGCCCGTCCTGCGGCAGCTCTGCGTCTTTCCTTTGCCCACTCCACCGTCGTGCGGAGGGCAATGGGTGGTGGACATGGTTGTGTCACACAGAAACTAATTAAATGTGAAAACATCAGACTGCAATCAATTTTCAAATTTGACACGAGAGGACACACAACAAGACGATGGAAGCACTGTGAATGACAAAGACGGACAAGGACTAAGAGTCCACTAGACTGTTAACCTCTAGCCTGAAGGAGACTGCGGTGAAAGAGATTAAAGAAACTGATGCCACATTGGCGTAGATGTAACTCTATGAACGAATGCCCCTCTGAGGCGAATTGATCTTAAAGGAACGGTTCACTCACAAATGATTTACTCACATGTCCTTCAAAGCCTGTGACTTCCGTCCTCTACGGTAGACAAAAGGAGTTATTTAGTTATATGTATTGTCCAAGCTTCTCTTTTCCATACAATGAAAGTTCAGAGCTTCAAGCTTCGTGCACTTGAAACATTATGTACAAGTTGCTTTTATTAAACTTTTATGGTGCTTTTTTTAAGCTTAATTGCACCTGGTCCCCATTGCAGCAACTGTGTTTTATGAAAGAAAGACATTCAGAGAGTCTATTGTAAGGCAGATGCATAGAAGGTTTTGTCCACTGAGCTGAGATCATCCAGGCGGTTTTGACGTATGAAGTGCCAGCGTATGCAGACAGTATGAGTCCCTAAAGCACAGGCAAAAAATAGACCTGCTGTCTCTGTCAGTGATGTGATTGAGACTGCACAGATCAATGAGTGTGACATCAGCCAAGCGCCCAGTGCACCAATGAGAGAAAAGAGCGCCTGTCATATATGGGACATGAGAAATCAATGAATCTCTGAACGGCCTTGTCATTCGTTGACAAGTTCAACTGCATCACGTGTCACAGTAGTTGATGTTCTGGACAGCATATGCAACTGAAACATATGCTTTTTGTGAAACAATTAAGAACACAGCCTTTAGAATTCTATACTTCAGTAAGATTCGTAGAGTTTTTGCGAGTAATCTCATATGCTCACCTAGGCTGCATTTATTGGATCTTAAAAAACATTAAAAACAGTAAAATTTTAAAATATTATTACAGTTAAAAATAACTGTTTTCTATTGTAATGTATTTTAAGATGTAATTTTTTCTGTGATGGCAAAGCTGAATTTTCAGAAACCATTAATCCAGCTTAAAGTGTCACATGATCTTTCAGAAATTATTGTAGTGTACTGATTTGATAATTATTATCACTGTGATACTTTGTCAGGATTTTTAAATGAACAGAAAGCATTTCTAAAAGTATTTATTTGTTTGCTAAAAAAAAATGTTAAGTACTAAAATAATAAATTAATAATAAAAGTATGAAATTAAGAATATATTTTAATACTTTCCTTAATACTTAATACTGTCATTTATCACTTTTTTTTAATATCACTTTCTTCTGTGGAATACGAAAAGAGAAATTGTATCCTGATGGGCCCTATAAAATCCATTTTATTTTTTCCCAAATTTCATTTTATATTATTTATTTATTTATTGTATTGTTTTTTTATTTATTTTTTTATTTTTACAGATTCCATTTTTTCTGTTTTTAATTTTTCTAGACTTTGCTGTAATGGTTAAATTAATAAATAAAAATCAAAAAGCATGTCTAATTAATTAAAATCATGAAATGTGCACAAATGAACAAGAATTTATTAAAAGTTTGCCAAAAATGACATTTTTAAGACCCTATGAAATGCGTTTTGCTTTTTTTTTTCTCAAATTCAGTTTCATTTTTAACTCATTATGTGTTTTCCAGTAATTTTCTGCATTCCATTTGAATAGTTTCATTAAATTTGAATAATCAAAATCATAAAAAAGTTTTTTAAATAAAAAAGTTATTTATTATTTTTTATTTTTTTCTCTCAGAAATACTGTGCTGTGTATTTACTTTATTTTTTTGTAAATAAATTCTGGTAAATATTCCTTAAAAAATAATGGTTTTATAATTATTTTCCTAGTAGTAGTTTTATTTTGACGGTTTGCTGTGAAGACCTTTAAGTTTATGTTTGTATATGCTATGACAATAGCTTTTCCCAAAAGAAACTATGAAATGCTCATGAAGTGACTCTCAGAGCAGTTCTAAAGATTATTTTTATGTGTTCTCATATATTGAGCGACAGAGGCTGAAAACACTGCGAGCGTCACACATGTTTCCGTGTGGTAAACGAAACTGTAGGTCTGCGCTATTCAAGATTCATATTTAAATAATATTTTTACAGCTTAATTTTTATAGACACTAGTCCATATTACGTTTTGATATAAGTGTGCTGACCTACTTTTGATTTATTCATCCGAACATCCCACGTTATACAGTAAATTTCATTTTTATAACTGGATTCCGTGATTCTGTCTGTGTTTTCCATATCGTGGAAATCACAGAAATCAACGAATGAAGACAGATGTTGCAAGCTCATAAAAAGATAAAAATATACAGTGTGAATCACACTGATTAATTGATACATTAATAGAGCGTATTGTCATTTAGAAGGTTGCAGTATTTGAAACCGCATGAAGGTGAGTAATTAATGTCAAATGTTTCATTTTTAAAACTCTTTCTTTAACTTGTAATTGTCAACATAATGTGAAGCATATGAGCAGCCAGCTAGCACAATGATTTAAACAAGGAATTCAAATTCATCAACAACCCATAGAGCATAATTTTCCCCAAGAAACTTATTCATAACCACTCATTGTGTCTGTCTCCATCACTCATATGCCATGTCTGTCATTTAATATCCTCATCAAGTCAAGTGGCACTCTGTATTCAGAACACGAGTGGCAAAAGCTCCACGGTGCCGTGAGCTGTCCGACCCCCCGCGATTCGCCCTATCCGTCTAAAGACTCTCAGTTAATTCTGCTCTACCACATTGAACAATTCACTCCGGAGCTTCGCCAGATGGGAGCCCAAGGGGGGGACAGTCCAAAAACACATCCCCTAATTCGCCCAACTTTGTTCCTTGGACATTTTATGATGTGTCATTAAAACAGATGAGCAGTCCACAGGGAACCTGATAGCAAACTGAATTAAAGAGCTTATGAAGAAGTGCAGTGATAAGTAGATCACAGCATATCCCAAACCACATATCCTGTTTTTTATGTCCGACAGGCCCACTTACAGAACAGCCGCAGGTGCAAAATTTGCCATTTTTACAGATATGCATGAGCCAGAGCTAAAAAAAAAAAAAAGAGCTGAAATGATCACAGCTTCCAAGGTCAAGATATGCAATCTATGATAAAGCTCACGTCTATGATATCAGAGACATTACAATCAATTCAGAATAGTAAGAGAGGATGTTATATTGAATAAAGTCTTCCCTATATCTCTAATGTCTCTTTTATTTATTAGACAGGTTGATGTTTTGATTTAGTGGCTTTCACATGCTACTAGACATCAAACATCCATATTTTATGAGTAGCTCAGGATTGTTTTGCCTAGAGTCCCTTTGGATCAGATCAGTGAACAGGGAACAGACTGTAATGGATGGACAGCTGTGTATCTTCACCGGGATGAAGGCTATTTTAACCACGAGGCATTTAACTTTGTGTCTCTTTCTCTTTATTGCCTCATAATGTATTTGCAAGACACCAGTAAAGTAAACGACAGTGTTAGGATTGTAGTCTTTCAAAAAAAAAATTGGATATGATATGCACCTGTACTTATGTTAAATAAATAAAATAAAAATTTGAGTCACTTAAATACCCTGAACTTTACCATACACATATCTGCTTTATTTATGTGACTGAAAAAATCTAACGAGAGGAATTCAGACAGGTATGCCATAAAAAACTGGCACAGTCATGTGATTGGTCTTGCGAAGCTCTCATCTGTCCTGGTTAAGATTTTCAGTGTCTCCCTATAAAAGGTCATAAAAAGCGGGATAAAGAAAGTATCTGATTATAAAAAAAAAGAAGAAAAGGCCAAAGAGAAAGTCCTATTTAAAGGAAATGGAAATGAAGGAGGAGATGGGCAGACCAGAGCGAGACTGAGAAGAGAGAGACAAAGCCCTGGGGAGTTTAAAGGCAGATGTTAGCTAAGGAAAAAGAGCTGCATGACTGGAAAAACTATAAAATTGTAATAAAGTTTATTTATTAAATAAGCTAATCAATTTCAGGAAGTAATTGTTATCTGCCTGGAAAAGTACAAAGCATTTAAAACAAGGGTTTTCAAAAGGAGGTCCGCAAATGTGCCATTTTAGGAAAGTGTTTTCTGTTTCAGTTGACTTTAAATCATTTACAGTTGAAGTCAAAAGTTTACATACACTTTGCAGAATCTGCAAAATGTTAATTATTTTACCAAAATAAGAGGGATTATTCAAAATGCATGTTATTTTTTATTTAGTACTGACCTGAATAAGATATTTCACAGAAAAGACGTTTACATATAGTTCACAAGAGAAAATAATAGTTGAATTTATAAAACTAACCCTGTTCAAAAGTTTACATATTCTTGATTCTTACTGTGTTGTTACCTAAATGATCCACAGCTGTGTTTTTTTTTTTTTTTCTTTTTGTTTAGTGATAGTTGTTTATGAGCCCCTTGTTTGTTCTGAACAGTTCAACTGCCTGCTGTTCATCAGAAAAATCCTTTAGGTCCCACAAATTCTTTGGTTTTTCAGCATTTTTGTGTATTTTAACCCTTCCCAATGACTGTATGATTTTGAAATCCATCTTTTCACACTAAGAACAACTAAGGGACTCACATGGAAGTATTACAGAAGGTTCAAACGCTGCATTAAGACGATGCACAAAACATGACGGACAGCTGGAGTGTGAAAACTTTTTGAATTTGAAGATCAAGGTAAATTTCAATTATTTTGTCTTCTGGAAAACATGTATCCTCTGTAGCTACTAAAGGGCAGTACTAAATTAAAAAAGTGCTAAAAAAAGACATTTAGGCAAAATAAGAAAAATGTACACATCTTCATTCTGTTCAAAAGTTTTCACACCCCGGCTCTTAATGCATTGTGTTTCCTTCTGAAGCATCAGTGAATGTTTGAACCTTCTGTAACAGTTACATATGAGTCCCTCAGTTGTCCTCAGTGTGAAAAGATGGATCTCAAAATCATACAGTCATTGTCAGAAAGGGTTCAAATACACAAAAATGCTGACCAAAACCAAAGAATGTGTGGGACCTGAAGGACAAGTGACTCATGAACAACTATCACTAAACAAAAAAACACAGCTGTGGATCATTCAGGTAACAACAGCATAAACAATCAAGTGTCTGTAAACTTTTGAATGTTGTCATTTTAATAAATTCAACTATTATTTTCTCTTGTGAACTATATGTAAATGTCTTTTATGTGAAATATGTCAGCATTACATAAAAAATAACATGCATTTTGTATGATCCCTTTTATTTTGTTAAAACAACATTTTGCAGATTCTGCAAGGTGTATGTAAACTTTTGACTTCAACTGTACATGCACAAACAGTTGTAATGCACACTAAAGGAAAAGTAGTTCAAAATAAGTGCCCTAAATTTACAATGCAAAGATGTATCCATGTAAAGATGGGTTTGACAAACATTAGTTTGTTCAGCTATTGCGTCGTGTGATCATGTGTCACCACAACATACGGATGCCACCGCTAATGAATTCACATCATAATGCCACTTTTTTTTGGCTACTCTTGGGCACATATGCCTAAAAGCGCAAGCTGGCCATAGAAAATGTCTGTCTGCCTCATCACATCACAAATGAGGTTGTTCAAAGGAAAGATGTGAAACACAGCCTGAGGTGCAGACAGTTGAAAATAATCCTGCTCCAGGCAGAGAGGCCCACTGACTGCGGGTGAGTCAGGAAAGCTGTGGTTGGTAGGCAGGCCTCTCGCACCTCTAATAAGGACAGGTGACAACCTGATAATCACCCTCCAATTAGGACGTTTCCATCCACGAGCCTGCAGGGGCCCGGGCATAGCTGTGTTTAGCGTTATGACAGGCGAAAATGATAACTAATTGAGTCCCTTTCAGCCCTCGTGGTTAGATTAAACCTTGAAGTTTATTTTACACTCCTCTTGTCGCTTCGGGTTAATTTTGTGTTTGCTCTTTTTTTTCTAGCCCAAATGAAAAGATAAATTTGAACCACTGAACTGTACCATTTAAAACCACTCACACTGTTTAAAAAGGAAGCAGTGTCCTTCTGTAGAAAGAAAAGCAAACCCTGGGAGTTCAGCGGAGCTGAAAATAGATAAAACCCCGAGGTTCATTCAGCCATGCAACAAGCACATGACCTCATCTCTCCAAAGTCTCCCAAAAAAGGGAAAATAAAATCATTCCTCAAAGGGGAAAGAAAGAGAGATGGAAGAGAGAAGGGGGAAACTGCATCTCAGATAGGACTCTGCCAAATGCTGGTCCCGGCCTGGACGCCTGTCTGGCAGATGGGACACACTGTTTGGGTGTCATGTGAAAGATGGCTTGCCAAATGCCGCTCCTCTCTTTTGCGCTCTGCCCTGCTGCTGACAGATTGAAAGCAAATAGGTGGGCGCAATAAACACTGCCACCTGAGAAACTGCGAGAGGGCTGCACTGCCCCAAGCCGGCCACGTCTGCTGGCTACGCCACAGAACCAAATTAAAAGACCAATTAAAGTAACATTACAGCGTAATGAGGCAACTTCCACAGGTTGGGAATGCACACTAAATATATGGAGGAATGAGACAGCAAAATAAAGTTCAGTTCGAGCTGTTTTCAGTCATTCATCTTATACATCATTCTTATAATATTTGATCAGTCGTTTATTAATGAGAATTATTAATATCTAATCAGTACTGAAGATGAATTGTAGAGGTAAAAATTTCTATATCAAAGGGATAGTCCATCAAAAAAGACCATTATGTCATCATTTGTGACCCTGGACCACAAAACCAGTCATACGATGTATGATTTGTTATGATAGGACAATATTTGGCTGAGATACAACTATATGAAAATCTGAAATCTGAGGGTGAAAATAAAATCTAAATATTGAGAAAACTGCCTTTAAGGATGTCAAAATAAAGTTCTTAGCAATGCATATTACTAATCAATAATTAAGTTTTGATATATTTACGGTAGAAAATACATAAAATATGTTCATAGATCATGATCTTTAAGCAATATCCTAATGATTGTTGGCATTAAAAGAAAAATCAATAATTTTGACCCATACAATATTTTGTTGGATATTGCTATAATTATACCCGTGTGACTTAAGACTGGTTTTGTGGTCCAGGGTCACATTTACTCACCCTCATGTTGTTCTAAACCTGCTGATAACTAAACAATTTAATTTCCTTTTGACCAGCACTGTACTGTGTGTCCGTAAAATGAATTTTATTATGCATTTGATAAATTTTTTTATAAATGTTTCCAACATTCTTTTGTATTCCACAGAAAAAAAAAACATTTGGAATGACATGAGGGTGAGCAAATGATAACAGAATTATCATTTTTGGGTGGACTATCCCTTTAAGCGGGGTGATTATACAGGCTCTGTCCCAAATGGCGCACATTGATGTGGACCTGCAGTCTCTGGCCTTCGTTTGCACACATCCGTGAAGTCCATGTGACCGTACGGTGTCTCATTTATCATTTTAGGTTTCAGATGGGGGCTCAGGAGTGCCTCCTTTTGCCGAGCCTGCACTCGTGAGGTACAAAATTACCCAGTAGTCCATATGGCAAAATGTAGACTTGGAAGTGGGCTGAAGGTGCAATTTGGGACAGAGCCACAGCAGTCTAAGCCAGAGCTCCTCAAATACTTTCTATCAAGCCAGATGGAAAATCTAAATTAAAATTTGAAGAGGACCATACATTTTCCAGAATAATTACCAGCTCTTAGTACTTTGCAATTGTAAGCATTGTAAGCGGAACATGTTTAGTTATCCTTAATACTGTTTATTAGTACTACTATTATTATTTAATTGATAAATCGTAAATCATATTTGCCTTAAAAAGGTCTAGCTGTTTGTTTTTGGGGGTTTTTTTGCATACAAATTTTTTTCTTGTAGCTTCGTAACATTACGGTTCAACCACTGATGTCACATGGACTATTTTAACAATGTCCTTACTTTCTTTCTGGGCCTTGAATGTGGTAGTTGTGTTGCTGTCTATGCAGGGTCAGAAAGTTCTCAGATTTCATCAAAAATATCTTAATTTGTGTTCTGAAGATGAACCAAAGGTCTTACAGGTTTGGAAAGAGATGAGGGTGAGTATGACAGAATTTTCATTTTTGGGTGAACTGGGTCTTGAAGCAAAACCGATTGACAATTATTATATTAGCTAAAGGTCCCAGAGTACATTTAGCTTATTAGATTCCGATTTCATCGATCGGAGAGCTGTAAAAAATCATTAACAGGCCGGATTTGTCCCACAGGCCACTATGGCCAGGCTTGCTATTATATATTTACAGACAGGGTCGCTGTCAGGGCAGAATGACAACAAGGAATGTTATTCTGGGAACCATAGATTTTAGCAGACCTCATTTTAGGCCGCTAAAGTTCCACTGCATTGCTCACTTTCACCAAAATGTTGAAAATGAAAAATCTAGCTACAGAAAACTGATTGGGCAGAGGTCCAGACAGCCAAAACATATTGTATGTCTGGCATAAGAAACCGCCAGACAGACAGAGTGTGCATGTCCAGAATGGATTAGACCAAGAAGCCAGTTTTAACACCACAAAAGTGAAGTACTGCACTGAAGAACAGATACTCAGTGATGAGAGAGGGATAAAGCACAGTCTACTCCTTTCTCTGTGTCTCATCCCCTGCTCTCACACGTAGGTGAGATTGAGCCTTATAGAAAAGCTCATCCAGAAAAGCCAAGGAGATAAAAGTTTAAGCGTCACATCAAAGTCACACCACGCAGGTTCAATCTCACGTCTGCAGACCTAAGCCACTGGCCGACAATGAAGTGCATTTTATGCTGATAATTATGAGATTCTGGGATTTGAAATAAACAGAGCCTGCCTTTTAGCTCAAATTCTGTCTGTGGTCCCATAAAGGGTTTTATATGGAAGCCAGTTTCCGCAACTGAATAAAAAATTAAAAACAAACGTTATTGCGACTTTTTAATCTCACAAATCTGACTTTTTTTCTCTGAATTGCATGATACTAACTTGCAATTCTGGCTTTTTGTTCTCAAAATTGTGAGATATAAACTCACAATTGTGGGTTATAAAGACAGAATTGTATGACATAAACTCGCAATTGCAAGTTATGAGTGAAGACTGCAAGATATAAACTCACAAATCTGGCTTTTCTCAGAATTGCGTGATGTAAACTCTGATGAAAAAATGTGAGAAATAGCCTGAAGACAGTCAGAGTGACTTTTTCCTCGCAAACGCAAGTTTATATCTCACTTTTTTAATTTTTTAATTCTGACTTTTTTTTGGCAACTTTGACTTTTAACATGCAATTGCATGTTTCAGAATTATGAGATATAAACTTGCATTTGAAAGGAAAAAGAGTCACAATTTGCAAGTTTTTGACTCGCAATTCTGACTTTATTTCTCACAATGCGAGATATAAACTCGCAATTCTGAGAAAAGAACTTTATTTCTCAGAATTGCGAGTTTAAGTCATGCAATTCAGATTTTATAACTCACAATTGCAAGTTCATATCACGCAATTCTGAAAAAAAAGTAGGAATTGCGAGTTTTGTATCTAAAAATCCAAATTGCAAGATGTAAACACAACTGCAAGAAAAAAAGTCAGAATTGTGAGATAAAAACACGCAATTACATTTTTACATTTTTTATTCAGTGGCAGAAACAGGCTTCCATAGTTTTAATATAATTTTTGAGCTATTATAATATTTATTAAAATGCGTTCATTATTTTTCTTTCTTTTTTAAATTTACAGTTTTAATTTTAGATTTAGATTTTAGTCATTTGTTATGTACTGTTATTATTTTTATTTTTTTTAATATTTCTATTAGGTTAAATGTATTTTATTTTAGTTTTAGTTTAGTCATTTAAGTACTTCAACTTATTTTAGTTCAGTTGGTTGCAACGGCAACATTTTTAATTTCTAGTTTTTAATTTTATTTTTTTTAATCTAAAATTTAAATTTTTTGCTTTAAAAGTTATTATTAATAGTTTTAGTTTTAGTTATAATTCATTCTGGAAAAAACAAATGCCTTATGAGTAAGTTATTGAATCATTCACTCAACCAATTTGTTAAAAGAGTCTCATTCATTCAGAAACATTATTACTAGATGTTGCTCAACAGTTAACTTTGCTTTGAATTTTGCTTGGAATAATAATTTTTATTCGCAGACCAAAATGAGACAAATAACAAGCTACTCAACAGTTGTTGTTTACTAAACTCCTGTATTAAAAGCAATGTCATACTTGCAGTTGTGCTACTGATTGACAGTTATGCTTTATATAACAGGTAGTTGGAGGAGAGTGGTTAAAAAATAAGAAGACTTGACAATGTCAGCCAAAAAATGTCATTTCAGAGGCAGAAATGAAGGATTACAAAGATGATTCCCTGCCCCCCTTGGAATAATGCAATGAATTCACAATAAGGCTAGTTTTGATTTTAGGTTGATTCTAATACGATGGTGTTGAAGTATGGTAGTATGTTACAAAATGTTGCAGACGCATGATATATTTTGAGCTGAGAAAAAGACAAAAGCTCTGTTTTAAAGTTAGAAATCTTCAAAGTTTATCACAAAGCACATCGCTAGGGTTAGACAAGCTCAACCTTAAATCCAGGAAGAAAGTGAAGCATCCTCAGACATCAAGCTATTAGCAAAAAAAGAGAACAACCACAAAGGGACACTTAACTGCTATCTTCCCATTTTAGAAAGAAAGAAAAAACATCTCCAAATATAATACAGAAGGACCGTTCTGTGCCTATAACCCCTATGTGGGCTGATTGTCAAAACATAATTATCTATGCAGCTGTTTTGTCATTCCTCCGTTATTTTATTGAGGATTCTGATGAGGATTTCTGCTCCTCTGGTCTTGGTCATTGAGTTAATTAAAGAGAGACCTCACTGGATGGTCCTTCATAAGCCAGAGGCTGCTCATCAACCATGACGGACACACCAAGGACTTTAATCACAGAGCTGTTGGATCAACAAAAGACTTGAAAACAGCAGACTGGAACTTCTCTGTGGACATTCACTGTTGCCCACCAAAGCAAGATTAAGGAATTTTAAGACTATAACTTCATCTCCTGTTAACTTGCCCAAGTGATTCTGAGGCCTTAACAGTTCCATAATGTGTTTGTAATTCTGTTTATTCCTTCGAGTCCATTTTTGAGTCAGAGGACTTGAAAACCAAGGCGAATTCCTTTAGCAAGAAAAGGAATCTGGCAGATATGTTTTCTTGCTGTGTTCTCATTTGGTCAGCCCCTGACATGGATGAAGACAAATGTGACTGAAGCAAAGCACACCTCAGGAAACATGAGTTTGGCTTTCCAGCTAAGAATCAATATGCCAAAAGATAAGTGTAATACATTGCCTCTCAAATATTGGACACCTTTACTTTGATCCCAAAGGCAGACGTGAAATGATTGATACTTTATATTGCATCAGAGTGCTAGATTTCACTCACACTCCCGCTGTTTTGATGTGATTCTCACACCCAAAGAAAACATGCAGCATACGTCCTGCTTTCTGATAGACTGTTGGGAGTAAATTAAATGGCATGCTTACTTTTCTACTAGACCAAGCATATACATAAATGTATTTTTTACATTTATTTAGGTTGAAAGTCTGTTAGGTGTGGAAGCCTGTTTCTGCCCCAGAGTTTTCTAAGTCATTGTGACTACACAGTATAACTCATAATTGCAACTTCAATCACTATTTCTCACAGTTTTTAACTGTATTTCCTCATAATTGTGACTGTTCCTCATTATTTGCTCCTTTTATACCTCAAAATCTAAGTTCATATCTCACAACTGCCACTTTTGGCTCATAATTTTAATTATGTATTTAATTCTGTAGTATGTATTTAATTTATTTCTTGCAACTTTATGTTAAAGGGGTGATCGGATGCCCATTTTCCACAAGTTGATATGATTCTTTAGGGTCTTAATGAAAAGTCTACAATATACTTAAAAATTCTCAGTGGTTGTGTAAACCAACACCCTTTTTACCTTGCCAAAATCAGCTCTGCAAAAATCATCTCATTCTGGTCGAGGCTGCTTTAAATGTTAATGAGCTCTGCTCGCCCCGCCCCTCTCTCCTCTCTGTGGAGTGACGAGCCTGTTTACTTTAGCTGCGTTTATCCGCTAAACTTGCTAACTAGCACTTTATTAGGAAAGGTGATCGCAAAGATTCATTAAAAAAACCCTTATACTCACTTCTGCTGTAGGTGAAGCTGGATCACGAATGATTTGTTTGAACATAGACGGACATATGTAGATCGGAAGGTGCATTCACTTCACAAACAAACTTAATCCACTGCATCTTCAGCGACTCAAATGTCTGGAGTAAATGATGAACACTATGTTCATTATTACATCCAGCAACACAACATCTCAATCTCTCAATTGGAGATATTCTTGTCTAACTTACATCCCTGCTCCAGTATCAATACAATGGAGGTTGGACTGTTACAACTGATCTGAGGTAAGACGCTCATGTCAATCAACTATCGTGGGAGCGGCCTCTGTCAGTGTGACGCCACATCGACAGGCATCTGAAAATGGCTCGAATTTAAAAAGGGGATATTATTTTTATAGATTCATTTAAAAAATTGGATTTTTATCATTATAGGGTAGATTTGTACATACACACATTAATGTTCAAACAACATGAAAAAGTAAACTTTGCATCCAAAGACCCCTTTAAATGCTAAAAAAACAATATAATTCAAAAGTTTGTGGTCGGTAAGATTTTTTTTTTTTTAGAAATGTATAAGTTCTTTAAAAGCAAAGGTGTATTACGTTGATGAAAAGTGACAGTAAAAAATTATATTACAAATATAATTTTCAGAGATTCAGATTTCAGAAATTTCCACAAAAATATAAAGCAACACAAATGTTTATTTAGCAGCAAATCAGCAAATTAGAATGATTAAGAATGACAGAATGAAAGACTGTGAAAGTGAAGCCATACATATAATAAAATTAAGAAAAGTTATTTTACACTGTAATAATACTGTATTTCACAACACTACTGTTTTAACCATATGTTCAAACAAATAAATGCATCCTTGGTGAGCATAAGAGGCTTCATCAAAAACATTAAAGAATTTCACAGACCCAAACTTCTGAACGGTATATATATATCTATATATATATAGCTATATATACAGTCCGTTATTAAAGTTATTTTTCACAGTCAGCCGTTATTAATTTTGTTTTCATCCACAAGCAAAAGTATCTAATAACATGAGCCCTAGGAGGCAAAATGAACAATATTTAGCAGGGTGATCTCATGGGAGTGTACATGATTGTAATACTTTTCAAGAGTATAATGTATTCCTTTAAAACGTTTTATGGAGGACAAAAATGACTTGAGCGCAGCTTTAAAGTAACTAAAGTAAGTTTAAACTGTAACAGCATGTTTCCATGTTGTTTGTGCAAAACATTCCTGTCAAGAACTTAAATCTAAGCTTAAATATTATCTCCAAAAACTGTGAAAATGAATGCCAGAAATAATGTACTCCTAGTTCACCTTTGTTTAAATGTTCATGCCACTCGTGATGTAAAACGGCATTTACGGCCTGTCACTTGTCATAATATTCTACATGGTGACTCAAGCTGCTCTGTCATGTATATTATGATGTTGCGACAAGAGAAAGTTGACATTCCTTGGCATGTCTCATGACTACAGGGTTCAAGTAAAGCGTTAACTTCATTTTCCAGCTCTGCCACGGGATCTAATTATCATCAGCATTGCTTTAGGCCATTGCTGCAGTTTCTGGGGGCTTTCATAAAACTCCATCTCATTTCAGTCGACCCTCAATAAGCCTGCGCGGTGGGTAGATTGCACCGAAGTAAGAGCTGTTGTCAATGAGTCTATAATTAACGTGGGTTGAGGCAATGCAGCTGAATTAGCGGAGCTTATGATAGCCTAGAGTGTGAAAGGAGCACAGCGGAGCACAAAAATCCATTTCACACATCGCTCATCCGCTCCTATAAGCAAAGGCATCACCTCGCCCCACCGTGGTCTCATGATCTCTCGTATGATCCTTTCAAACCACATGATATGAAGACAAATGTCTCTGACTGCACATGGATTCTTACATGTGCTAGTATTACAGGTTCATATGGAGGTTTCAATTGTTCATAGATGGGTGATGATCTTGAAAGTGAGTTTGGTTAACATAGGTCATTACCGCTGGCATATGCGACACCCCCGCAACCCCCCGACACCTTACAGCATTATGAGCCATGTTATATTATATTATGATTAAATTTGCATGTCTAGAGCGATTTTATTCTGCACAAAGCCACATTCAAATGGAGCTCCATTCCAGAGAAATGCATTTCCAGTGATCGCATTATAGCAAAAGTGTGTTTTCTCGTAATTTTGAGAAAAACTCAAAACTGACCACATGGTCAATAGTCACTTCAGTGTCTAAAATGATACAGTGATAGTCAGCTACTCCAGTTTGGACATCTGGAAGTGGTCTGTCACTGATAGACATGGAGACATTTCAGCTTGAGGGAGTCCCTGGTCAGAATAAAAATGAATTTGTTCATCCATGATGCACCAGTACATGCACTGCTCTTGGAAATGGCTTTTGCTACCTCAAGACCATGTCAACATCGTGATCTCTACAAGAAAAAAGACAAAATACAAGAAAACTAGTAGTGCATGGGCACCGAATCAACCCTCTCAACTTGTTTGGGGTAAAGAAATGTACATTTTTTTCAACAAGGATGCAATAAATTGATTAAAATTGAAAGGTAAGACTTATAGATACATAGATAGATAGATAGATAGATAGATAGACAGATCACCATTTGTAGGCAGAGCCGAACCTCAAGGTTCACAGAAAGCCCTAAAGATTTGCCATATGCCACTTGTAATTTCTCAGTTTGTCATTGGCAAACTCCATGGTGTTTTATTTCACTGTAATCTTCCTAGAGGCTTCCTTTTGGCAGCTGTGATTCACCGGTTTCTAAATGAGCCTTATTATCATTTTAAATGAATTCACAAATTTCATGGACATACATCAGAAAAATATCCCTAAAGCATTGTAAATGGGATACCTTGCAAGCATCACTAATATGTTTTTTATCCAGAGGGCACTCTGCAGTATTACAAGCCTCTACGCCAAACTCCTGAATGGAGGCTGCACTTCTTTTAGGGGGGAAAATGTGACAAGGCATATTTGTCAAAAGGAGTTTCCTTGTGTCCCTGATGATTAGGAGACACTAAGGATATACTTTTGTTTGAATTACACACAGCTCAGGATGACAGGCCCGCACTCAGGTACCCATCACCTCTCATCACTGCAACTCTCAATGTGGCACACATGGACAAAGCGAACTAACAAATATAACAAGAGTTATGCAGCTAGCTCATTATTTCAATCAAAGCAGATGTTATATATGTGTGTGTGTGTGTGTGTATATATATATATATATATATATATATATATATGTATATGTGTGTGTGTGTGCACCTGGTATTTATCACGTTATGGGAACCAAATGTCCCCACAAGGATAGTAATACCAGTAAATTTTGACCTTGTGGGGACATTTGTGAGGTCCCCATGAGGAAACAGGCTTATAAATCATGCAGAATGAGTTTTTTTGAGAAAGTAAAAGTTTGCACAGTCTCCTGTGAGGGCTAGGTTTAAGTGTAGGGTAGGTGTAGGGTGATAGAAAATACGGTCTGTACAGTATAAAAACCATTACGCCTATGGAATGTCCCCATAACACATGTAAACACAACATGTGTGTGTGTGTGTGTGTGTGTGTGTTATGTTGGCTGTTCAGAACGAAAACTAAAATTAAACATTTATGGTACTTCTATATACACAATGGGGTCCAAATACACAAACTAGTGGATGCAGCTCGAGTGCAGCCATTAAAGCAAAAGAGGCACAAACCACATAATAAGACATTCTAAAATTAATTTAAATTTTTAAGTAATCTCTCATATTGTTACAGTGATAATTTAAGTCAAGAGTCTATTTAAATCTATTTAAAACAGACTAACACACTTCCCCCCCTAAATAAATAGATAGATAGATAGATAGATAGATAGATAGATAGATAGATAGATAGACTGTTTATCTCACAATTCTGACTTTTTTTCCCAGAATCGTGAGATATAAACTTGCAATTGCAAGTTGTAAAGTCAGAATTCGGAAATATAAACTTGGAATTCTGACTTTTTTCCCAGAATTGCATGATATAAACTCGCAATTTCGAGTTAAAAACTCAGAATTGCGAGATAAAAAATTGCAGTTCTTTTTTTTCTCACAAATGGAAGTTTGTATCTCACAATTCTGACATTTTTACCACAATTGCATCATACAAACTCACAATTTTGACTTTTTTCCTCAGAATTGTGAGATACAAACTCGCAACTGCGAGTTATAAAGTCAGAATTGTGAAATATAAACTTGCAATTCTGAGAAATGAAGGTAGAATTGGAAGACAAACTTTTTTTTAAAATTGTGTGACATAATTGTGAGTTATAAAAGATAAAAATTCACAATTCTGACTTTTTTCTCACAAATGTGAGTTTGTATCTCACAATTCTGACTTTTTCTTGCAATTGTGAATTTATATCTCACAATTCTGTTTTTTTTTTCAGAATTGTGAGACAAACTCACAATTGCGAGTTGTAAAGTCCAATTTTGAGGGAAAAAAGAAGGATATGTTCTCAGAATCGCGAGTTTATATCTCACAATTTTGACTTAATAACTCATAATTGTTATAAAGTCAGAATTGCGGGATATAACTCACAATTCTGAGAGTTATATCCAATTCTGAGGAAAAGGTCACAATTGCAAGACATAAACTCGCAACTCCAGGAAAAAAAGTCAGAATTGTGAGTCTATATCTTGGAATTCTGACTTTATTTCTCAGAATTGCGAGTTTATATGTCACAATTCTGACTTGATAACTCAAAATTTTGAGAAAGATGTGTATTGTATTTGAAATTTACAAATGCAAATATATAAATAGTAATAAGGTAAACCGTTAGTTGTGTACTTTGGAAGTTTTCTTTCCACTAGTCTGAAAGAAGACATGTTATGGAAGCAAAATAACTCAAAATTGACTAATGTATGAAAAAAAAAAGGTTTCTATTGTATTGCTTTATTCTGTAATGAAATATGCTGCATTAAATTAAAACAATACAACACAGACATAATTATACTAGCGGTCTCAGACATTTGGACCCCACTGTGTTTATAGCCCTTAGCTGTAGCTTTTAAATGTGAGTAATGTCCTCTCCAAAATCTGTTCTGGAGGGTGCCGAAAGCAGCAGTGAGGGCTTCAGGCAATGTTGCCATGGAGTAATATCATCCCAGCCCATCCTAGAAATCCACTGACCTGGCAAGCGACAGGTATCATCTGGACCTGATGATTTAATCAGGGATTAATCCAGAGATAATCTGTCTTCACATTTGTACCAGGTCTGCGATGCTCACACATGTGAGGTTAGAGGTCACATGCTGCTTGTAAACTGATTTCTCGGGAGACCCAAACCCAAACGCTGGCTAGATTCAGCCTGAAACGCAATTATCATGCTTGCATATGAATATGCCATCAGTCATGCTTTGATGTTTTTTTTTTTTTTTTTTACTGGGATGACGTCATCTTTTATATAACTGATACGGGCCTGTGTAAAGGTCATGAACGGAAACGCTTGTCGTTAGTTCTGTTGATATTCAGTCACTGTGCCACAGGTAGTAAACCCGTCGAGGTCCTTTAATCCTCTCAGTTGCTGTGTTTAATTAGAGTTTCTCTCATCATCTAGGGAATATCACAGTAAATCTCAACACTTTTTAGAGTCAACAGCAAAGCTCACAGTGGGATCATAATTACGGCTGTTGACTCACTACTGGGCCCCAGATGATGTGCATCATTAACAATCTGTGTTATGACACTGCTCTGGCCTGATTCTGAAGCTGATTTGATAATTGATTTGCACTTTCTTCTTGCGATCAATTTCATATCACTGGCTAAAATGGACTGCTGTTCATTAACATCATGAGAACAACAAACGATTATACGCAAATGCAATTTAAATCCAATTTAAAATGCCACAGAGATGCATAACAGGCTGAGAGACAGAAGCTAGTAGCATAATAGAGATCAAAGGTCTCTTTGTAATAATGTGGCTCGTTTAACCTTCAGCTGTTTTTTACCTTTTGATTCAAGCGGCCAAAACAATTGTCACGCCACCAAACAAATACACATAAAGAGTTGACTTTGCGTTGTGCTATCTGCAGACTCTCCAGCTAACAGCAGAGGCAGCAAGGTGACATCTGGTATCTTTGCACGCAGCCATGTTGACCGCGCTGGACGCTGACCAGTTTGGGGGGCTTTTGGGCACAACACTGAACAATTTTCTATTTTCAGCCCAGAATCACATTCATCAAAATCCCAAAAGCAGAACATCTAAGGGTTTCCAAACTTTTGATATCTAGGCTACAAGGGTCTGCTTTTCGGGTCAGCATTAAGGGTTATAAAACAGCTAGTTTAACTTTTTTTCATATATATATTTTATATTTCTTCATTTTGTGTTTTTTATTGTGATATTTGGCATGTTATATATTTTTAATAATAAAGATACATTTACAAACATCATTATTTAGGTAAATTATATTGTAATTCTAATTATTGTTAAATATGAACAATTTATGTAAATACATGCATTTACACATTTAACTTTTACATACATATATATATATATATATATATATATATATATATGAAAAATAAACATGCACATATATAATTAAACATGCTAATAAAATATATAAACGGACCTGAATCAATCAAATAAACTGAATTAATTCAAATAAACTTAAATAAATTCTATTAGCTCAGTTCAGTTAGTTATTTAATTCTTTTTTAAATAATCAGAGTTATTTTGGTATAACTGAGATACTGTTAGTTTTTATAGGTTTTCTGTTTTTTTTATTTTTATATTTTCGAGTTTCCTAAATTTTAGTTAAAGTGTTAGCAACTTAGTTTTTTTTAATAAATAAACTGAATTAATTCAAATAAACTTCTATTATTAAACTATTAAAATAAAGTTAAATAAATTCTATTAACTCAATTAAATTAGTTATTTAATTATTTTTTTAATATATCAGTGTTATTTTGGTATCAAGATACTACTAGTTTTTGTAGTTTTTTCTGAATAAGTTTTTTGTTTTTATATATTTTCTCTTTTCCTTTAAATTTTAGTTACTTTGTCTTTGTGTGTTTTTGTTTAAACACACACATCTATAAAGCTGTTGTTTTTAAATTTTAGTTTAAATTACATCAAGGTAAACTAAAGTAAAATAAGAAATTTTGGGATATATATATATATGGGATATGTATATATATATACACACACATTCAATGAAATATTAAAATATATGCTATGTAAACATTTACATTTATTTATTTACTTATTTATATTAATGATTTTTTTTTTAATTAAGTAATTATATATTAATAATTTATGTTTTTATTTTCTATTATTATTTTTTATTTATTTTTAATTCATTTATTTTATGTTATTTTGATGACAGACTAAATAGGAAAGAAAAGTACTTTCTAAAATGTTTAGTTTCAAAGAGTAGCAAGTTCTCATGTTTCTTCTCACATAACTTCTATTGAGAAGAGAATTGTTCTTGTGAACACCCTGAATAAATCACCACACATTTGAAGGTTTAAGTGCCCATAGTCTTCACCAGGACGGGGGAAGCAGTTGCGCGAGACTGTAAATCTTTTGTTTGATGTTGCTTTGACTTTTTGTTGCGGGTGTGTGTCTCTCTGTCTGTCCAGGCGGTTTTGAACGTGGAAAGGGTGCCGTGATTTACCGTCAGCATGTCTCAGCGCCAGAAAGGGTGATGGTCTCCATTCGTCTGTTTCCTTTTGAGTGTCAGCCCAATCAAGAATGGGATTGGCTGTCATGGCTGTCAGGCTGAAGGATGAGGGGAGATTGGGATGGGAGTTCACGTCAGACATGTGACTGATGGACTGAGTGACTAAATGAGTGAAAGCCAGGTTAGATATATGAAACACAAGCGTCTGTGTCTTGAGAGGTACCTAACAACCTCCCATCTGTAAAAACAATCCTCTCTAGAGCCTTTGATGTAGCAGACGACTATCGAAACACACACGCCGACAATAGCTGTTTGTTTCATCGTGAAATGCAACCAGTTTCATTGTGCTTTCCAGAAGCATCTCCTACATTCAGTTTGAGCTTGACCTGAAGCAAATCCTCAGAAGAGAGCAGATGGCTCCTTTTCTGATGTGTGTGAGAGACTGCCCAGGGACCACAGTCTGAGGTATCAACACACACACACACAGTACTCATCTCATCCATACCCACGCTCACAACACTCCGCTCGAGTGGCTGACTGATGGATCCGAGATTCAGAACGACAGAGAGTCTCCGTGGGTTTTCTTAAGCAAAAGCAGTAGAGGACAAGGAGAAAGAAAAATACACAGAGAAACAGCGATAGAGACTGCACTCCCACAGTGTGAGCAGAATTAGGTCCGGTCTCAATAGCTGACAGATCCTGGGAGAGAAGCTAATCTAAGAAAACTGAGATGGTGTGGAAGCCCTGGAGATAACATGTCAGGTTTACACAGAAAAACTCCTGCTACACCTCACCTAAGGGTCACATTCAACACTCTGCGGCCCAGTCAGTCTCAGGTAAATAGCGCTTTAGAGCACAATAGAGATTGTTCGAATCACTACGAGTAATCAAACACCCCTGTTTCTGTCACAAAGTCAATGTTAAATTTATCTTTTGCCATTAAATTCAAGCCTGCGTTATGAATCACACAGATAAGCGTAGTCTGTTATGATCTTTAACTTCTATCAGATGTGATGTGGAACTGTTAGCACACATCTTAAGGGAATAATGAATCCAAAAATGAATATTCTGTCACTACTTGCTCACCCACATGTCTTTCCAAACCCGTATCCAGTTATATTTTCTGTGTCTGAAGAATTCTTTTGCATGCAGTGACAGTTCACCGTGATCTGTCAGCATCCTAAAAAGACAAAAACACACTATAAAAAAAAAAGTAGACTCTTGAGCTATATTATTTTCTGAAGCCATATGATAGCTCTGTGTGAGGAACAGCGTGAAATGCATATCATTATTTACAGAATGTTGCAACATTTGCTCACTGGAAAATTGTTATGCATACAATTCACTGCAGTTTATGCTTGAAATTAACTCTTGTGGCAATAAAACACCAACACATTTTATTTCTTTTTACACAAATTATAATTACTGGGCCATTAATAAAGATTAATTTGCAAACATTTCATTGCACAGTACTGCCACAATCCTTTACCACAGTGCACAATTTGTAAAATGATAAATGTTGACCTTTGCATCCCATAACCTAGCAGTAGAGCATAAAACAACAACCAGTAGTAATAAAATGTTGCCAGATTCAAGTGAATCTGTTTCTGAAATTATTGGGCATTTCATTTTGAAAGTGTTGCAAAATGTGCCAGAAGCAACATAATATCACTTTGCAAAAATCCTGCACAGAAAGAATTTTAAATAAAGACTGAAAGAGTTGTTGGAAGCTTAATGGCGGTGAGGCTGATGTCATGTAACCATGGTGTGGTTCATTTATAACCTTTGTTTAAATTTTTATATCTGGCGAATGTCTTCAGTGTTCAGAATTCATTCATCATATGTTCATTTGTAAAATGAAAAACAAAACCTTTGTTGGTTATAGAGCTTATTTTCTGCAGTAATCCAGGGAAAGCCAATGGAAAAGCCCTGTGTGTTTGTTGAGGTTGTGCCAACTTCCTTTATTTTAACTGATTTGAGAGCTATTGTGGTAAGAACAAAATGTTCTATATATATATATATATATATGAACTAAGACAGGGGTTCTCAAATCTGGCCCACGAGATAAATTTTCCTGCAGAGCTTAGTTCCAACCTTGATCAAACTCACCTGCCTGTAACTTTCTAGCAAAGTCACTAGAAGGCAAGCCTACAACCATTAGCCGAAAAGGTGTAACTAAAGCTATTTTTTTCCCTTTAGCTCATCGATCATCAAACAGAGCTGTTTTTGACAAAGTAAAAAGGGTGTTATTTTACATGACTATTGAGGACTATTGGGAACCCAATGACCCCTTTAAAAATGTGTAGGTATAGCCCAAAACAGGTCAAAGGTCAACATCCAAACAGTTAATAACCACCAGGAAAGAAATTCGATAAGCGATAAGCAAAAGGGCAATATGAAATATGCTAATACAGGACAGTCTGTCAGCAGTCATGGCGGGGCCTGAGCAGTATGATGTCATACTGCTCAGAAAATCAAAACAGCTGGATAACTGAGACTGTTTAGGTTTTTTAGTGGTCAAAAAAGAATTAAATAGATTTTTATCATTGCAGGTTGGTTCTGTCCACACACTGCTAAGACTGAATTTTGCATGCGATGTCCTCTTTAATAAACTTCTAAAAATATATCTACACCCTCAACTCCAGTGCCCTCCTTTAAAAAGCACAAATACTAACAGACTTTAGTTAGCATGAATAAATGAAGCTCCAATTCTACCAGAACAGATAATGTCTAAACATATCAGAACCCAGCGCTCTGACGTTTGAGAATAATGCACACCTCTCGTCCTTTCGGCCCATTTTCATAAATGCACACAGCTCCAAGCCTCTTTTCCCCCTACGGCACGGCCATCAATCTTCACTGACATCCTATTAACTCACAACAGACACCAATACCCACAGATAGGTTTCGTTGGCTATGTCTATCCCATTTATTTATTTATTTTCCCATCGATCTGTCACAATATGTAGGATGAAACGTTTAACCGTGGCCCAAAAATAGCCACAGCTGTGGAGGAATTAATACATCTGCTAACATGTTATTTCTTTTTTCTCCCTCCTACTAAAACCGACTCCATATTTTCACTTCTCAAATCCCGTCTCTGCATGCATCTGACATACGCTATTGTTCGCGTCACTTGCAATTTGAAACCAAACCATAGAGTTGACACTTAAACACATGGAATCGAAGTGTTGCCATTGATCTTGGATATTCTGATCGGACTTTGCGGTTTTCTTCGACGGACTATTTACCCTGAGGAAACTAACACTGAAACCTGCCAACTTGTGTGAGAGGCACATACTAAACCACACATCAAAATGACGAATCGTCTAAATAATAACACTGATCAAAGAACTGCTCCACCGTCGTCAGATGAAAGACTCCTGCGATCCCTCCAGGGGAGCAGTAAAGCTGAAAAGCTCTGGATGTCAGTGTGCCCTGATGTCTGGTCGATGGGGAGCCAGGATGGCAGGAACAGGTATCAGACATGGATGTGGCGTTATCAGTTCAGCAGGCGCTGCTTCCTCAGATTGATCCATCTTAATGAGCTCATCACGCCCCTGCGGAGAGACGCCCTGATTACATCTGCACGCCACACGGAAGGAGAGAGCCTGCAGAGTTATACACTGCCCATCACCCATACATGCACATGATGCACGTAACAAAGCTTCTGAAACCACACTGTTGCAACGCTGATACAATATGCTTTTTAGAGCAACTCATCTGCGTCCATTTTTCCTGTATTTCTTCAGCTCGTTTTGCTGCTTGATATTGCAAACTGTCGTGTCTTACCATATAATTTTAATGTATTATCTTAATTATGAACACACTGGTTTGTAGTGCAAACAGTTTACTGCACGTTGCTATTCTTCTTATTTATTGGTCATTTTTAGTAGCTTGACCTTTTTGGGGATACTATGAATTATAGTTGCATAGGGGGAAAAAAATCTATGTGAAGACATTTTTATACAGGTTTGGAACAACATCAAAGTATACTGTCACATAATAACATATTCCAACCAAGTTTGTCTGTCTTTAGTTGCTGTCATTTGCAGTTCAGTGGATTGAAGGGTGTTAGCTTTCAAAGGTTTGCTATTTGAAGACCGAGTGTGTCATCACACAATAGAAAAATATTGAAAAAAGGCAAAAAGAAAGTGGTGACGAGTCTCTTTCATCCTCATTCCTCTTTCATCCCATCCACATTTAGCATCTATTTCTGTAAACCGGCCCAGACGAACAAGCACCCTCAATTCAGCACGTACACACATATGCATGACCATCCGTAAATAGAGATTGAGATGTTTGTTAATAACAAATTACCATGCTACTTACAGATTACTTTGATTTTTTTTTTCCTACCAGGTGTCAAATTGACCTTAAAAGCACATCATAAAGACTCATCACTGCCGGTGACTGAATGGATCAAGTATGTTGCTATTAGTGAAATATATTTATAGTCCACATCCTGTTTTAATTAGGTTAAGTTGTACCCCGTCTCTATCTTGCCACAAAATAATATCATTAAGTCCTAAAAATGCTGTTTGTGCATTTGAGCCAAAACCAAAAGGACCTTTCTGAAGACTATAAGAGAGTTCAGTTTAGAGCTTGACAGGTGCACTAGAGCTCGAGCGCACTGATAATTGCTCTCCAGATGAGAGTGAAACCTTCCTTTAGCATCATTAATCAACTGAATACATTACAATCAAACCAGCATAATTAAGAAGCTAAATTAATTAGAGCAGAAATGGATGCACAAGTGCAAAATATTGCTTTTCCGCTTCCAGGGGCCCCCCTTTTCAAAACCGTGCCACCATTAATGAAGAAATGAGAGTCATTAAACTTCATGACTATATTTGCCTCTGACCTGGTTTTAATGAACATGTTTATGAGGCCGTCATGGTGCTTGAACACTTGGTGGAGTGGCAGATATGGCTGGGACTATAATCCCATCAAGTCAAGTGAGGATATACTGAGCAGTAGCTGCTGAATTATTAATTCATGAGACAGGTAAACTTTTTTACACTCTGAATCATGAGTCCATCTCTTTTAGGGGTGACACAAAACACTCTGTTCTAAAACCTAGTGAGCTGGTTAAACAGACAGCTGCCTTTTCAGACAGCATCTGAAATGGAACCTTAATCCACCCTTTAAAAAGGGACATATCATGACTTTTTCTGCATTTAAACGCTATATTTGGGTCACCGGTGCATCTACCAACCCAGAAAACATGAAAAAGTACAACCCAGTAACTATGTTTCTCACAATTTAGAGTCCCAGCCCCAGACAAGAGAGCAGTGGATTTATTGATTTATTTACTGTATATTACGCTGTTGCCACACAGATCTAATATAAACATGCAATTTCTTTATCAGCTGTTTACCTTCACAGATAAATGTATGTGTATTTGACAGTTTAAGCGCAATAAGACACAAAAGAGAAGTTTAGTTTGGTACTCTTTCACTGCTTTCTGTGTGCGCTCAGAAAATCCTATATCAGAAGTTTAAACTAATATGGTTTAAAACGCATGATTTCAGTGCAGTAGACATGATAATCAAAACCTAACAGATGCTTTTTGAGAGAATCTGAGGCAGAGCTGTAAAGGCACAGCCCTATTTTGCAAAAGGGGGCGGGGAGCAGCAGCTCATTTGCATTTAAAGAGACATGCATGATAACAGCATATTTCTACTTTCACTCAAAATAGGCCTTTTCAGAATGATATAATAAATTATCTGTGGGGTATTTTGAGATGAAACTTCAAAGACACATTCTTGGGACACCTGAGACTTATATTAAATATTGTAAAAAGGGTCATAAAAGGTCACCTTTAAATGTATTAGCATATTTAAGTTGCCTAAATTTTGGATTTTAAAATTTAGACTTTGCATCAGGAGCAGAGCTTGCAACGTCTTAAAATAATTGTTCACCTCAAAATGAATATATGCTAATGTATTCACCCTTACAAGTTTGTTTGTTCATCAGAATATAAATTCAGCATGACATCATTTGCTCACCAACGCTTCCTCTGCAGTGAATGGGTGCCGTCAGAATGAAAGTTTAAACAGCTGATAAAAGCATACAAATAATTAATACAATTCCAGTTGAGTCCTTCATCCATAATATTGTTTTCTCAGAATAAGGAGTGAAATATGCATGGATCACAACCCAAAAAAGTTCTGAACAAATATGCTGGTGGATTTCAATGTGAAAAGACAACAGGAAATCAACTTTTTCACTGCAGGAGGCGCTATTATGGATTATGGACTATTATACTATTATATATTTTGGCCAGAAGTGATGGCTTAAATGAGAAGTTCACTTCCAGGACAAAAATGTACAGATAATTTACTCACCTCCTTGTCATCCAAGATGTTCATGTCTTTCTTTCTTCAGTCATAAGGAAATCATGTGTTTTGAGGAAAACATTTCAGGATTTCTCTCTCGCAAGTTTGAACTTCCAAAATGCAGTTTAAACACCGCTTCAAAGGGCTCTAAATGATCCCAGCCAAGGAAGAAGGATATAACTTTTTAACCTCAAACGCTTGTCTTGTCTAGCTCTGCGTGTACTCTGTGTATTCCGGTTCAAGACAGTTAGGGTAGGTTGAAAAACTCCCATCTCATTTTCTCCTCCAACTTCACAATCATCCTACATCGCTGCAGTACCGCCCCAGCGTTTACAAAGTGAACATGCAAAGAAGATCAAACGCCCTTTACTAAAAAAAGGTAAAACAGCGATGTAGGATGATTTTGAAGTTGGAGGAGAAAATGAGATGGGAGTTTTTCAACCTACCCTAACTGCCTGGATGGATTTGTTTCTTGCAAGTAGGCAGCTTTTCACTTCACAAGGTAGGTCAAGTCATGTTGATTACTTGTGGATTATTGTGAAGTTTTTATCAGCTGTCTGGACTCTCGCTTTGACAGCACCCATCTTCAAACTCATCTTCATCTTGAATGCCCTGAGGGTGAGAAATGTTCTCATTTTTTCATTTTTGAGTGAACTATTCCTTTAATATGTCTCATTGACAGACAGCACACTGTAACTTTTGGAACAGAGAAACAGTCACACCTCTATATACTGTATGAATAAATTATTCAGTCAGTCTATCAAATGAGGAACAGAAGGGATTGTCATTGTCATAGAGCATCAGTCTTAAGTTCTGTGACCGTAATGGCCTACAAGCGCTGTCCTCATCCTTCCCTTTGATGTCCATCAGATGGCACTCATCAGAAGAAAAGGTTGAACCTCATATCCAGAAGCTGGTCCATGTCAGGTTGTAATTGTTGTCCAAGACATGGACTGTCAGTTCTGTCAGTACTGCTCAGCTTCCAGGCAGAAGCAGGAAAAGGACTTAGAAAAGACTCTTTCTCAACTTTTTTTCATCTTACATGAAAAATTTTATTTGATTAAAGGGAAGGAACTAATTAAAGAAATCAATGAAATTGAGAAGGATCTTTAGATGTAAAGACATAATCCTGAACAAATCTGAACAAATTTGAGTAGTCCATTTGAACTTACTGAAAAGATCAGACTCAAATGAACAACTCGTTAACAAATCAGAACCACCGAGTTTTTTTAAAGATCTGAACTTAAAAGAAAAATCCATTAACAAATCAGACAGTAGCTTCTTTTTAATCAGTTAATTACAATAATCCAGTTGATTCAGTTTACATGAACTGGTCTGAATGATTTGGTTTTAATTTACTGACCCAATTATTTGGTTGCAGCCCATTTTAAACCATGAACTTATTACTCACTAATGATATTATACAGTATTTTCCTATTTTAAAGCCTTTTCAAGTTTTTGTGTTGAAACCTGTCAGCCTTGCATCATGAACAATTAGACTTTTTTCTACATGATTTAGCCTGACACAAAAAAAAAAAAAAATAAAGTGCTAAAACCAGTTTTGCATATATCTGATATCTGATATGAATTTTAAGTCTTTTTTTAATAGTACCCAAGTCGATCTGCATGTTAAGACTACTGATGCTCCACATATCCGAATATTAAATTAGCCTACATTTCCATGGTAATTTATATTTAAGTCATCTTCAGACAGGAATTGCATCATTTTATTGTATTCATCTACATAACTGTGCACAACAGGTGTCCAGATCAAGTATTTCCCTATGACCCACTGAGTATAATTGTTGTACATAAATAATTCAACAGCATTAACTGTGACAAAAACTGAACTTTATGGAGTTTAATCCCTGAAAATGCAGAGTCACTGTTCTGTAACCACACATCTAATAAGCGTTTCTCCTCATTGGTCTTTTGTTGTCTTGCCTCTGGGCTACAATGTCTACTCCTGCAATTTTATCTTCAATTATGCAGAGATTTCTGCATCTCGGGGTCATAATCATAATTATCTTTTACATATCTCATTAAATGGACCTCATTTCCCCAGAACTAAGCCCGAGTTAGAGATTAGTCCTCTATTGACAATCCCTTATGATGAACCATGCAATGAATAATGCATGAATAGTTCATAAGTTTTTTTCGTCAGTATGTCAATATCGTACGCTTTTGGCTTTGTACGTGGAATAGAATTGCAAAACAAAAAAGAAACTTTAAAAATCACACTCTAAAAATATTGAGGTATAAAAACATGTTTCTATCCAAAAGTATTTTGGATATTAAATGGGTCTTTCTGCATTAATATGTCATAAAATGTTATGAAGATAACAACATACAAATGATTATAATATTTCATGTCTTTATTGAACACATCCCATTAAACAGTCACAGTGCTATGGAAAAAGTAAATGAACTTCACCTTGTTGTCCTAAATGATCCACAACTTCCTCAAGATCCTAAACGTCCAGCATATTCTGCACATTTTAAAAACATTAAATGATGCTCAAGAAGGAAAGACAATGCATTAAGAGCTAGGCATGTAAATTTTTTGAAAATGATGATCAGTGTAAACTGTGTTTATTTTGTCTCAGAAACATGTACGTATCTTTTTTAGTTTCTGAAGGGTGGTACTAAATGAAAAGTGAAATACAAATAATGTGTGATTTAAAAAACAAATCATCAGGTTCATCTATGTTATCCTTGGTGTGAAAAAAATGATCTCAAAATCATTTTGAAAATGACGATTAATGTAAATTGTGTTTATTTCGTCCCACAAACGTAAGCATCTTCTGTAGTTTCTGAAGGGTGGTACTAAACGAAAAGTGGGGAAAAATAAAATAAACAGAATAATAATCTTAATAATAATAATAATAATAATAATAATAATGTATTTTTAAAAAATCATCAGACTCAAAAGTTTACACCCCTGGCTCTATGTTATTCTCAGTATAAGTGTAAACTGTTTATTTTGTCTCAGAAACATGTAAGTATCTTCTGTAGTTAATAAAGCGTGGTACTAAATAAAAAGTGAAAAAAAAAAAAATATTAATATGATGTTTTAAAAAAAAATCATCATGTTCAAAAGTTTACACCCCCTGGCTCTACATTATTCTCAGTGTGAAAAAATGATCTCAAAATCATACAGCCAATGTTGTAAAGGGTTCAGATATGCAGAATATGCTGGAAAATACAATAATGTACACTGCACATTCTGTTTGTCTATACGTGTGACTTCAGTGACGACCAGATTTGATTTCATGACCAATTAATGCAGAAAATCAACCACTTTCAGTGGGTTCACATACTCTCTCTGTACCTCTGTCACATGAATTAAATTTAAAATGGTGCAAACTAATTACTGCAAGTTTTTACACTGATTGAAAAAAACATTAAGTCAGTTCCATTTAAAGGAGAACTCACCCCATGAATGATCCCAGCCAAGGAAGAAGGGTCTTATCTAGCGAAACGATCGGTTATTTTTTATTGGAAAATAAAAATGTGTATACTTTTTAAGCACAAAAGTTCGTGTAGCACAGGCATGATTCGTAGTAGTGATGGGAAGTTCGGATCATTTTACAGATTTCTGAGTCTTGTTCAGCAAAATGAACGAATCTTTTTGTCATTTCGTTCATTTTAGAAAAATACAATTAAAATGTTACGTGTTACTTCCCTAACACATCTACTGCTTACACAAACGTTGATCACACTACAAACAAGACAAAACTATAATTCTATAAAAAACAGAAAAGATAAATTCATTGTTTACCTGGGTCTTTAGTCTATGATTAGCTCACCTCACCTCTTATCTGACAAGTTTTCGGGTTTGAGTCGTTCGTTCATCACGTGACAGCCCCATAAGCTTAACCAATGCAGTGTGAGCCGAAAAATAATTGATTAGTTCATCTCTTGAGTCTTCGGGTTCGAGTCGTTCATTCATCACGTGACCCCATAAGATGAACGAACGACTTGAAAAACCCGAAGACTCGAAACAGGTGAACTAATTCCAGCACAGAACCTAATAGGATGTTGCGCGTGTGCGACTGAACGAATCACTCCCAGAGACGACTCGTCCTTCCCGAGTCACATTAAAGATTCGTTCAAAATGAACAAATCGTTCAAGAACGACCCATCACTAATTCGTAGCATCGTGGACGCGCATCCCAGAGCCTTTGCTACACAAGCTTTTGTGCTTAAAAAGTATACAAATTTTTATTTTTTTTTTAAAAAAAAGGGTCTTATCGCTAGATAAGACCCTTCTTCCACGTCTGGGATCATTTAGAGCCCTTTAAAGCTGCATTTAAACTGCATTTTGAAAGTTTAAAATCGGGGCACCAATGAAGTCCATTATATGGAGAAAAATTTGAAATCCTTTCCTCAAAAAACATAATTTCTTATGCCAAGGGGGTGAGTAAATTATTTGTAAATTGTTGTTTTGGAAGTGGACTTCTCCTTTAAGGTTTCAATTTAGTGAGTTAACATTGAGGAAAACTGAATTAATCAGCTCTGACTCCAGTGAGAAGTGCCATTTGAGGTGATTGCCAGCCAAAATGGTTGTGAATAACATCCCCAGGATGGAGCTGAGTTATGTCAACGTTAAAAAACAAACTTTAAAGTATTTTCACTGCAGAGGAATGATGTATGACTGACAGAAATGCTTTGAGTTTGTAAGTGAGACATAACTCATTCCAACTGGCATCAAACTACAGCTACAGCAAGAATATATGAATGAACGGTTGTGGTCAGATCGTCCACTTCACCTCTCTGCCCTGCCCTTGTGTGACAGAGACAGCTTTTTCACATGCACTGCAATATTGTACCCAGCGTGAGACCATTTTCACAAGTGTGTTTTTCTCCCTAATGTGTGAGCCTTTATTACCTCTAATTAGCTGTGTTTGTGGCCAGTGTCCTCCAAAAGACACGTCAGACAACCCAAAGACAAACTACGCCTGCTGTATCATCTTGAAAGAGGCTATGGCCCACCATTGATATTGTGATCCTGGATGAACAGTGTGATCACTAAGACCCCTCTCCCTCATCACCATCTGTCCTTTTCTCAGAGGTCACCCAATCACAGTCACTGTAAGTGGTTGGCATTGGAGACCAGTGTATAACGCAATCAGTGACTAATCCTTATGGTTATAGACTTAAAGCTGAAGTGACTCATTTCTGCGCCAATAATAGAACCGAAGAAACTGCAAAAATAAAAACTGATTTCAAAAAGGTGTCCTTAAAGGGAACACCGGGTATTAAGACTTATTAAGAAATATGTAGTAGAAAACCCATAAAATATTTGCGTTATTTAAAAAATCCACAACATTTTTGGGAGCGCAATTTTTTCCATGACGTGAAATGGTTGCACTCTATCAGCTACTGGCGCTTTGAAAAAATATTCCGCTTTGTAACAAATGCTCAGAATGTTTCATAAGTTTTCTTGAATGGACAGTGGTTATAATGTTTAGCGAGTGATGAATATGTGTCCAGCATATGTGGTCATTGAGATCGCTGTGTGATCTGGAAACACTCTATGGGATCAGTGAGTGTCCAAGTTGTGTCCACGATGTGTGTGTGTGTGTGTGTGTTTGTGTGCGTGTGTGTCTTGCAACAGGCTGTGAGTGTGTCACTGTCCCCTCAGTAATTCAGGCCTTCCAGCTGAGATCAGCTCTAATAAACCATCTGCCACGTCATCCTGCTGCATTCCCACTACGCCATCACAATACCTCAATAACTCAAAAAATTCTCCTAAATGCAGTACACTCAGCCATGCCATACAGGTATCCCATTAGAGATTACAAAAATGACAATATGAAAAATATCAGAGCATAAACTAGTTAAAGGTTTAGCTCACTTCCAGAATCAAAATTTCCTGATAATTTACTCACCCCCATATCATCCAAGATGTTCATGCCTTTCTTTCTTCAGTCAAAAAGAAATTACATTTTTTTGAGGAAAACATTCCAGGATTTTTCTCCGTATAGTGGACTTCTATGGTTCCAGACAGTTTGTACTTCCAAATTGCAGTTTCCGTTCAGCTTCATAGGGTCTCATCTAGCGAAACGTTCGGCCATTTTCTAAGAAAAATACAAATTTATATACTTTTTAACCACAAAAGCATGCCTTGCACAAACTCGACCTCACGCATTACATAATCATGCATGCATGACATCGGTGTAAGTACCGACCAGTGTTGGGCATGTTACTTTAAAAAGTAATAAGTTATAGTTACTAGTTACTTCTCACAAAAAAGTAACTAATTACCAGGAAAACTAACTATTGTTACTTTTTAAAAAATGTTTAAATGTGTCAAATAACTTGGATGCCACCAATATTAAACATGTTAAGTGAAAAAATTGTTTTGCGGTGGGACAATGTGAGAGACACCTTCCAGGGGCTAAATATAACGTTATTGGGGTCGCTTCAACCCGTGGACATGGAAAACATCCCACAGATAAGAATAAGGTATCGTTTGAAACTGCAAAGGGTCTGCTTTTGTTTGTGTATAGTCATAATATCAACAAAGCAATGTGCTTTTGTAAAATAAAGAAAATATACAGGGTGCGCTCTCAGCTGTCTCGGTCTCCATCGCCTTTCTTTACAGATGCGTATATAAAACAGCCTGAATCTCAGCGAATACCTATAAAATATATGTATAGAAATCTTGAAATGTCTACTTTTAATCCCTTAGCGTTCCTCTAAAACTTAACTCAATGCAAAACGTCCCACCGGTGGAACGTTGGAACGCTAAGGGATTAAATTAAGTTGCATTGAAAACAAATATTCTCTGATAAAGTAATTTGTATGATACCAACGTAAGCTCCAGTTTTTCCCGTCTAAACTCATTATCTCTAATGTGATCACGCCCACGAGCGGCTCCACTTTTCAAATGTCGTAACGGGGGAAACAGTAATTCATTTGTTTACTCGTTACTGAAAAAAGTAATGCCGTTAGTAACGCCGTTTATTTATAACGCCATTATTCCCATCACAAACTGACCCAGTGTTTACAAAGCGAACGTTCAAAGAAAGTCAAACGCCCCTTACAAAAAGAGCTAAAACAATGATATTGAGGTTTTTTTCACCCTACCTGACCTTTTTGAACCGAAGTACACAGATGAAAATGTAACCGCATGTGAATTTTCCAACTTGATTACGCAATGTGTGAAGGCAAAAGAGGATTTGTGGTTGAAATGTATATACATTTTAATTTTTTTAAGAAAATAAATGATCGTTTTGCTAGATAAGACCCTTATTCCTCAACTCGTGTAGAGCCCTTTGAAGCTGAACTGAAACTGCAATTCGCACCCTCAACCCATTGGGAACCAGTCCACTACATTCTTAAAAATAAAGGTTCTTTATTGGCATCGATGGTTCCATGAAGAACCTTGAACTTCCATGGAACCTTTCAAATGCAGAAAAGGTTCTTTATATTCAAAAAAGGTTATTTAGATTTTTAAAATGAAAGGTTCTTTCAGAAACTAAAAATGGTTCTTCTATGGCATCACTGCCAAAACACCCTTTTGGAGCCTTTATTTTTAAGAGTGTATATGGAGAAAAATCCTGAAATGTTTTCCTCAAAAGCCTTAATTTCTTTGTGACTGAAGAAAGAAAGACATGAACATCTTGGATGACATGGGGGTAAGTAAATTATCAGGAAATTTTCATTCTGGAAGTGAGCTAATCCTTTAACAAGGAACAGCAGAGTTTAAAGGATGATACATACTCTTACTAACGCAAAGATTCTTGTCTGATTGACCATGCAATCAGACTTTATGTTCAGTAATTAATATTTAAACAAGCACCTTTATATCTCAAGGACAAATGCAGAGCGAAAGTGAATACTGTCTGTGAACAACCGAACAACCTAAGTCAAGCCATATCTACTGTTTTAACTTTTGAACTGAATTAAAAACAGAAGCCAAGAGCATGACCGCTGCTAATATTTGGGGTCAGATGTACCGTAGATGTACTTCATAAGCCTACGACCTCATTTAATGGCTCAAACCTTTTGTACTGTACTTCCTAAACTTGATTAAATAAAATACCGCCTGTTGACAGCTCCAACAGCAGGGTCAGCAGACATGTTTAATATATTAGGATTGTTAGAATATGTTGTAAAGTGGTCTTAATTTATCTGCAAATGTATTATCTTTTTCCTGCCGTCCCAGAAATTTAATTAAGTTTATAATAGCATACTGTATATTAAGGGCTTAACATTGTTAATAAAATCCGACAGAAGTTTGAGACTTAATGGCTTTTTTAATTACCCCCCAAAAAACATAAATCTTTGATGTTCTAGAATTATTGCACATCATGTTTGTTGTTTTAATTATGATGCCAAATATTGAATGTGGAACATATTTAAATAAATGCAAATATACTCTGTGGAACATTCGAAGCCTAGAAACCATATAAAATGTATGATACTTTTTGAACTCTAATGCCATCCAGCTCATGCCGTCGGAGTTATGGAAATTATTGCGACGAGCATCAGATATGCAATAATAAAACACAAGTGTAATTATGTTCAGTTGTTCTCTGAGAAGGTTCGCAATAGTTTTAGGCTATTAAACTTTAATGGATTCATTTGCATTTTTGTCAACAGTGGCAAAAATAATTAAATATTTCACAAAGTTTCATTTGGCTTTTAAATGAATGTTGTGGTATAAAAAATTTCCAGCTTAAATTAAACATAATAAGGGAACATATCAGGAGGAAAATCAATTAATGGTACAACCATTATATTTCACTTTTGAATCATGCCTGATTTTTTAACTGTATAGTGCATGAAGCTCCAGCACACATTTTTGGATTGTGAATCTTATATTTCCCACACAGAACGGAATAGGCTGGCTGGCTTTGTATAAGTGATAGATGTCACAAAAGCACTGAGCTGTCTCTAGTCCTTGCGATGGTTTTGCTTCTACCTTTGGACAGGATTTAAACATACAAAGTTCAAAGCAGTCAATGGAACAGTGGCGCACGTCTAAAAACCAACCAAGCTATAGCAGGGTGTGTTGAATTTATGCATTAGAATTGCAGAAAAAATCCTGAAATTACAACAGCGGCTTTTCATAAACATAATAACTTCCAAAAGTTTGAGGACCACATTTCACACCAATTTACCTTACATTTATTCCGTTATATGGTTTCAGGGCAAAAATGAGTAGTGCATTTTTTTTTTGCATGATGCAAAATAGGAACAACAAGAAATGAGAAAATTACAATTCACATCAGAGTATGCTAACATTTGCATTCATCTCCTGATGGAATAAATTGAGGGGATATTTCAGGGCATGATTTCAAGTACGACAGTGTCCCAGTAAAGAGGCTTATGCAGGTTAGATGTGATAAACAGTAATTATGTTATTATTCAGTGTTGTTCTTATTTTCTTATATGGGAATGAAAGGTGTTTTAAAGTACTCCAGGGCTAGTTGTTATATTTTTTATTTATATTTCTCAGGGTAGGTGTATTTTTGAAATTCAATTTCTGGACAGGAATGTACCTTTAAGTTCATAAAAAGTTACTGAACATTTCCACTGAGGAAAAAAAACACAATCACATTTGTGACAACATGCCTTACTAAGTTTTCACTAAGAAAGGTTTTTCAGCTAAAATTAAGTATTAAAATAATTAAGAGAAATTGTAATTGAGCAAAGTATCACATATCAAATCTTAGTAGCAAGTAAAAATGCTTAACAACTTGCTTTAATATTTAAAAAAAAATAATAATAATAATGATCAGGAAAGATGCCATGAATTAATCAAATGTTAAAGAGAAGACATTTATAATGTTACAGAATATTTCTATTTCAAATAAATGCTATTTTCAACATTGATGATAATACGAAATGTTTCCTGAGCACCAAATCATATTAAAATGATTTAGCTTAAATTCAGCTATCATAAAAATAAATGACATTTAAAACAGAAAGCCTTAAGCAGTTATTTTATACTGTAATGTTATTTCACAATGTTTACATTCTTACTGTATTTGTGATCAAATTAATAAAAAGTAATAATAGTGATAATAATACTATTGCACTTTATTTATTTAGTTTTATGTGAAAATCCTATTATATTTTAAAATAAAAAGGAGTATTATTATTTTTTTACGCCTATGCCCAACAGGCTGAATCTAACCTTTTTAGAGTGTACCCTTGTTCTCTCTATAGAACTTTCTATGTGACAATAAAACAATAAAATCTCTTGTATGCATGTTTCACCCATTTTATAGTTTGATTTATAAGGTATATTCACGCACATAAATAAAGCAGGTATAACTGATGTGTTGCTATCCTGCCGTGACACCCTACTTAGCAGGTAATGATAGAGTCTGTGGGAAAACTGACATGTTTAAATTGAATAGAATCATCTTTTGCCTGCTGTTAGACACAAGAATGCCCGTATCACAGATGCTCATGTATTATTGCTTATAAAGCCATCACAATAAATGACACACCGTCAGCAGATTTCTGAAATTACAAGAGAGGACAGTCATCAATCATGACTCTCCATTTAAACATTCAGTTGATTTCTCCTGTGTATTTCCCTGCAGCGTAACAGGGCATGTCGGGAAGGATCATTACATTGGGAAATATTAATTATAAAAATAATCACCTCATGCACCTCTGCTTTTCCCTTAGTTCCTCCCAAACTCAGCTGTCGACTTGTCGACTGTCTCTGTGTTTATCTGTATCTACAGACACATCAACAAGATAGAGAGACGGATCGCCTTGTCCGCTTCGGCGTCTATCTTACAGGCGGCTCCCGTAGGACCTTACATACTTATGGCCTCTTCACTGTCACTTAATTCATTACCGCAGAGGAAGCCAGACCGAGGGGACTCCATTAGACTAATTTTAGAGAAGAGGAAAGATAGACGCTTTCTCAGCGAGTGAGCTGAATGAATCCCTTTCATTAGCACTGACTGATGGTTTGTCACCGTCACGCCGTGGATGACTGGCATGAGGGCGATGACAGAAACACGGTGGCGAACACGCCGCTCGTCCATAAAGAGCATCACTTTAGACAGGGGTGAAGGGAGATACATATGATGAGTTGGTCACTTTAAGAACAGACCTGCCTTGCTCACTCAGATACATGACAAACTGCCCTTTTCATAATGAAGTTGGCCTCCAACATTGCTCGCCCTGGTGCCTTATCTGAGTAAAAAGATGGTCCGGCGAAAAAAATATAATCAGAATAAATAATGCTCTGCAGGAGTAGAATAAAAAGGGTGAAAATGTCATGTCTGATTCTAGTACCTGGAAAGTAAGTAGGGCTCCAAAATTAAATTATCGCATCCAAAATTAAAGTTTCTGTTTACATAATATATGTGTGTGTACTGTGTATATTTATTATGTATATATACATACACACATGCATGTAATATAAATATATATAAATATACATATATATATATATATACATATAAATATTTTTTATCTCTGTGTATTTATTTTGGCTGGACGATACGATCTAAAATCAAAACCTTGATTAATTGAATGTTTTACCTCGATTGTGATTAATAAATGATTTTTATTATTTCTATTACTTTTTATTATTATTGCTCTAGTTTTTGATGTGAATCTGACTCATGATTGTTGTTGCATGTGTCTTCTTCTGAGCGATCTTTTCCTGTCACTTTATATGCACAAGTTTTTACTCTAGGTTCTTCGTTGGTCATGCACATCCGTATAGCGCTGACTACACACGTGGTAGTATGTTTTTTTAATGGGAAAGTATTAACAGGGTTTAAAAACCGAAATAACCGGCATGGGAAAATTATGTCGGTAAGAGGTACTGAATTTCAATTACTTTTCGATTAATCGTCCAGCCCTAGTGGACATAGTACATATACACATTACACACATTTACATTATGTAAACACAAACATTTATTTTGAATGTGATTAATCGTTTGACAGCCCTAAATGTGAGTACCAAGTGAGTGCAATATATATTATATATCAATATAATTTTTATTTTTCCATTTCTTAATTTTAATAATGATTTTTTTAATATAAATATTAATGAATACAACAATTAAAATATTAATACAATTTCAACCCATGTTTCTATCAATCTTATTACTTCATAAAATATTAATTTTATAATTTCTAATGTAACTGTATGCTTTATTTTTTTGTTAAAAATAGCAGATATTGACATACAAAACTTAAAGGAGAACTCCACTTCCAGAACAACAATTTACAAATAATGTACTCACCCCCCTTGTCATCCAAGATGTTCATGTCTTTCTTTCTTTAGTCATAAAGAAATAGTTTTTTGAGGAACATTTCTGCATTTTTCTCCATATAATGGACTGATATGGTGCCCTGATTTTGAACTTCCAAAATGCAATTTTAATGCGGCTTTTTTCATTTAAAAAAATACAATTTAAATACTTTTTAAATGAAAATAACCAATCGTTTCACTAGATAAGACCCTTCTTCCTTGGCTGGGATAATTTACAACCGCATTCGGGATCGTTTGAATCCGCATTTAAACTGTATTTTGGAAGTTCAAAATCGGGGCACCATATCTGTCCATTATATGGAGAAAAAATGCAGAAATGTTTTCCTCAAAAAACAATTTCTTTACGACTGAAGAAAGAAAGACATTAACATCTTGGATGACAAGGGGGTGAGTACATTATATGTGAATCTTTGTTTTGGAAGTGGACTTCTCCTTTAAAACAGACCAACCTATTTTTTCCCAACATAAACTAATAAAATTTTAATCATAAACTGTCCGGAAACATATTTTAGTGGGTTTAAAGTTTATACTTACCTACCGCTTACTGCATACAATTCAATATATTCCATTGTAATGGATTTGTACATTCAAATGTACAACAGAAGCAGAAATGTTGATGTTTAGCAAGAACTTCTCAGGTTACATAAACCAGAAGTGCTGTTTGCACTATAGTAGGAGAAGAAATTGTGCACAAATTTAAATGCTTCTTGTCTGTTAAATCAAAAATGATTTAATACGTGAGATATTAAAACAATCATAACGTCAGGGAATCTGGAAAATAGACCATTTTTTAAATCATTTTTCTCATTTAGTTCTCATTCACATGAGAAAATGGTTTCAAAATAACTTCTTTTGTGTTGCATGGAAGAAAGACATGAAAGCAACCTGAGGAATAGAAAATGGCATTTTTCTGCAATATAAGAAAGAAAGCATATAGATAACGTATGATAAGCTGGAAGTTTAGGGCCTAAACATCTTTTATTTCAATGTAATAAATAAAATTTTAAAGTTTAAAGGGGTCATCGGATGCTAAGTTCACTTTTTCATGTTGTTTGAACATTAATGAGTGTTGGCAGTGTATGTACAAATCTACCCTATAATGATAAAAATCCATGCAGTGGTGTTTAATTAATCTGTAAAAATAATATCCCCTTTTTCAAATCGAGTCGTTCTCAGATGCCTGTCGTTGTGGCGTCACACCGACAGAGGCCACTCCCACCATAGTTGATTGACATGAGCTCTTACCTCAGACCAGCTGTCACAGTCCAGTACCTTTCCTTGTTTTGATGCCGGAGCAGGGATGTAAGTTAGACAAGAATATCTCAGATTGAGCGATTAAGGTGTTGTGCTGCTGGATGTAATAATGAACATAGTGGTCATCATTTACTCCCGACATCTGAGCCGCTGAAGATGCAGTGGATTATTTGTTTGTGAATGGAATGCGCCTCCCGATCTACATATATCCGTCTATGTTCGCGCGAATCATTCATGATCCAGCTTCACTTACAGCAGAAGTGAGTTTAAGGGTTTTTTTATGAATCTTTGCAATCACCTTTCCTTATAACGTGGTAGTTAGGAAGTTTAGCAGCTAAACGCGGCTAAATGCGGCTAAAGTAAACAAGATCGTCTTTCCACAGCTCCAAGAGAGGGGCGGGGCGAGCAGAGCTCATTTGCATTTAAAGGAACAACCCCTTAGAATGAGATGATTTTTGCAGAGCTGATTTTGGCAAGATAAAAAGGGTGTTGTTTTACAAAACCATTGAAAATTTTTAATCAAAGTATATTAGAGACTTTTCATTAAGACCCTAAAGAATCATATCAACTTGTGGAAAATGGGCATCCGATGACCCCTTTAAATTTGTAAAATACATAGATATAACCTACATGTATCATATTTACAGTCTATGCAGTGTTACTTGGTTTGTCTTAATTTCTTTTAAAATCTTTAAAAATATTGAGATTATCATCCTATTTCTCAGGAAAATGTTTGAAAATGTGAGAAAAACAGCACAAAATGTATTGCTTATACTTACTGATTCTGTTGTTTTCCATGTTGTTTCTCTCCGAAATGTCACTTCCTAAACAATGATGTCATTAGGAATTGCATTTTCTTAGTTAAAGGGACATTACAAAGATGAAAAAGTGATATTGAGTAACTACACAGAGGGAAAAAAATTATAAATGTTTACCATTTGTGTAGGCTACACGAATAATTTACCTTCGACTTTCATTTACACTGTGGGTGGGCATTAAAAAAAAACATACAATTATTTTAAAACTAAGAAGTATTTATAAAACATATTTTATCCAGTACAGCAGCGTGTAACTTTTAAAACGAAAAGATGTAATCTTACGCCCTCTCGCGTTTCAGAAAACAAACGTGCAACAGTTCTACGCATGCTGATGACGTAGTTCATACGCGCCGCTGTTTATGTGAGTTGAATTCATTGAAACTCGTAATATTGTGATACAGTCTGTCTAGCGTATTATGACATGTTGAATGTATACGTAAATTAAACAGATGGACATAATTTGAGCGACCATTCCGTATTCGAGTTTGAATCTGAGGTATGATGTGACAAAAAACGCTACACTCCAGTAAGAATATGAAGATATGTGCCTAAAAACACTTTATTTTACAGGCTGCTTATAATGAGGATAAATGAAGATACATTACTGGAGGGGGAGAAGGTTGTATTAGTACCTTACAATGCAGATCATGTTCCCAGGTATTCATAAGTGGATCCACCTTTCATCTTGTGTCTGGTGCTTATAATCTCAGTTCATTTAAACCTCATCTAACCTCTATTTTCAGGTATCATCAATGGATGTGCTCTCCTGAACTGCAGAAGCTGACTGCATCAGAGCCCCTGACACTGGAGCAGGAATATGACATGCAAAGAAGCTGGAGAGAAGATGATGATAGTGAGTTTCCACCTTTAACATGAACATTTGTCCAGTTGACATTAAAGCACATTGTATATTATCCCTGAGCTGTTTCTGTGTTTATTCATATGTGATTTTAATTCCTCAGAGTGCACCTTCATCATCTTGGATAAGCAGAAATGGGCAGATCCGAGCATACCGGAGCAAGAGTGCATGGTGGGAGATGTTAACATTTTTCTTACCGACCCCAGCGATCCTTCCCTGGCTGAGTTGGAGATCATGATTGCAGGTTATAGAGGTTACGGTGCATTTTAATTCATTCAGATTGGCTTGAATTTATCAGTAACATCAAATCATTGTTTAGTGCCCTGCTATAGAGGAAAGGGACTTGGAAAAGAAGTAACACGCATGATGATGTGCTATGGTAAGACAACGCCGATGATTAAAGATCTATTATTAGTAGTGACTACTCCCTACATGTAGAGTGTTTTTTAATTTTAGTTACCTCAACAGGTATCCATAAACTTGGAATTCAAAAGTTTGAAGTCAAGATTGGTTTGGATAACAAAATCAGCATTGCCATGTTTAAGAAATTCCACTTCCGAGAGGTGAGAATGAATAAAATGAATTCATTTAGGGACTGTTTTAATGTCCTAGTAAAAATGTGAATACTTTTTAAAATTCTGATACATGCTACTTAAAGTTTAGAGTAATTAGGATTTTAATATTATTACATAATATTAATATTACATTTTAAAATAAGAGTTTTGTATTTTTTTATATTAAAAAAAGTAATTTATTCCTGTGATAGTAAAGCAGCCAATACTCCAGCCAATAGTCACATAATCACCCTAATAAGCTGATTTATTGCCATATCGGTGTTATTGTCAACGTAAACCGTGATGTATTAAAAATTATTTCTAAAGGATTATATGACTTTAAAGACTGAAGTAACAGCTGCTGAATATTCAGCGTTGCCTTCACAGGAATAAATTACTTTTTAAAATATATTCAAATAGCAAATTACTTTTACTGATTTTTGATTTAAAAAAGAAAAAAACCTTGATGAGCATAAGGGAATTAAAAAAAAACATCCAAAAATTGTAATTAAAAAGAAAAATTTCAAGCCTGAATTTAATTGATCCAAAGTACAGCAAAAACAGTAAAATTGTAAAATATTTTTACTATTAAAAATTAATGTTTTTGTTTTAAATACATTTTAAAATGTCACTTATTCCTGTGATTTCAAAGCTGAATTTTTAGCATCATTACTCGAGACACATGATTCTTCAGAAATCATTTGAATATTCTGATTTGCTGCTCAAATATTTTTTTTTTTTTATCAATAATATGTTGAAAACAGCTGAGTAGAATTTTTTCAGATTTTTTGAATATAACGTTCAGAAGAACAACATTTATCGTAAATAGAAATCTTTTGGGTAACACTAATATACTTAAATACTTGAAGGGGTGTGCATAAGACTGGCATGACACCTTCATAATTGTGAAATGACACAGGTCATAATTATGAAGGAGGTTTTATGCATGTTTATGACAACTGTCATTAAGTGTCATTCGCTCAGTTATGTCATTTTTTAATGCAAAGATGACATTGTTTATGATGCCTTTGTTATGGCAACTTGACATAAACCAATACATCATAACCTGTCAGTGTCTTTATCATGACAACTTGACATTACGAAGATATCATAACCTTTCATAAATCTGCCATAAACATGACATAGCAAATTCATTATCAAACTTAATATACTACTTAGCTTTATAGGTTAACATTACATTAAACTGTCATTTGGTTGGTTTTGATTTTATTGCATTTGGAGAGCAATTCACCCAAAAATTAAAATTAAAACAGTACAATTTGGTCCATATCAGTGCAAAAACAGTTAAGTACAGCATCCCACACATTTATATTTTCTTGACATGCTTTATTACATCATGGAAAAATCTACTCAAGACACAACCATAATGGCGTACACCTAACCAGTGGTGCTATCATTGTGAGTCATAAGGGTCAATTTTTTAAATTGAGACTTATACATCATCTGAAAGCTAAATAAATAAGCTTTCCATTGATGTATGGTTATTTATATAACTATTTGAAAATCTGGAATCTGAGTGTGCAAAAAAATTTAAATATTGAGAAAATCGCCTTTAAATTTGTCTAAATAAAGTTCTTAGCAATGCATATCACTATGTATTTACGGTAGGAAGTTTACAAAATATCTTCAAAATCGATAATTTTGACCCATACAATGTATTGTTGGCTATTGTTAAAAATATACCCGTCCCACTTAAGACTGGTTTTTTGGTCCAGGGTCACTTATTTCCAACTTGTAATTCTGCCATGCACGCTCAATATGCTGAGTATGAGCACCAGTCCCTGGATGAACAAAGTGTCTTTTATGGCAGACAGAATACTGTACTATATCTGTACTGGGTAAGCCTAACGCCATTTATCCGTAAGGACTGTTCTGTATTTTATTTATTTATTTATTTATTTTTCAATCACTGGAATCCAGTTCTCTTGGACAGTTAATAGACTGATCCTTCTTATCTGGCTTGATAACAAATAACTGCCCAATAGGTGCACATGCATTTTTATTTCTTACATTTTTTCCATTTTTTAATGAATTTCCTTACAAAAAAAATATTAGTTCACTTTCATATTTTTCTGTATAAATGTTGTCGTATAGTACAACATTGTCTTGGTAATGTCAAGTTGTCATGATAAAGACACTGACAGGTTATGATGTATTGGTTTATGCCAAGTTGTCATAACAAAGGCATCTCGAACTATGTCATCTTTGCATTAAAAATGATATAACTGAGTGAATGACAATGACAGTTGTCATAAACATGCATAAAACCTCCTTCATATTCATGACGTGTCATGTCATGATTATTAAAGTGTTATGTCAGTCTTATGCACACCCCTTCAAGTAAAGTGTTACCATCTTTTGTAACATTAAAAATGTCTTTATCATCACTTTTCATTAATTTAAAGTATGAAAGAATTAATTTCTATTTCTTCTTTCCCAAAACAAAACAAAATTATACTGACTCCAAGCATTTGAATGGTATAGTGTTTCATGTTACAGAAGCCTTTTATTTCAGATAAATGCTGATCTTTGGATCTTTCTGTTCATCAAAGAATCCTGAAAAATGTACTCAACTGTTTTAAATATTGATAATAGTAATAATGTTTCTTGAACAGCAAATCAGCATATTAGAATGATTTCTGAAGGATCATGTGACACTGAAGACTGCAGTAATGATGCTGAAAATTACCTTTGATCAAAGGAATAAATCACATTTTAAAACATATTCAAATAGAATAACAGTTATTTTAAATAGTAAAAATACATGACAATATTACTGCTTTTATCTTGTATTTTGGATCAAATAAATGCAGGCTTGGTGAGCAGAGATTTCTTTAAAAATACATTAAAAACTTACTGTTCAAAAACTTTTGACTGGTAGTGTACATAACTTTTTTTTTTTTTTTGCTGTGTCTCTGCAGCTCTCCATCAGTGAAGTCTTTCAGGAAGTCACTCTTGGGGTCACCGTGAACGATGCTTTACAAAAGCATGTTTTTGGAAACATGGATTTCATGCTGCAGAGGGAGTATGGGAAGGCACGGGACAGCAGACAGGCACCGTTCACACCATTATCCCTGTGATGATGGTTTGCGGAAGACTATGTGCAAAGAGAAAAGCCCTACAGTGCATCTTAATATGAAATATTAATCACTCATTGTGTCATAGAAACCTGAGGTAGCTGCCTCTAGTAGTGTTTATCACATTCTTGTATGTGACAAAATATTTCTGAATTTTTCAATTCAGAACTAGGTGTGATGACTCAACCACACATTCAGTACTGTATTATTAGAAATATTACTGTATTGTGATTTTAACCTCTTAAGGCATGGAAATCCAAAAAAAAAAAAAACTATAAACAAAAATTTAGACTTTTAATCTGCATTTTATTTGCATACTGCATGTTGTTTTAAAAACATAATTTACGTAGAGAAAACGGCTATGAATTATATTTGTTGCTTATATTATTGTAAATCTTTGTGAATATACACAAGATACTAATCAGTTTGTCTTTTGTCAGTTATTTGTGTTATAGTAAATTTATGGCATTTATCATCCTTTCAGCAACAACAAAAAAATTGTATTGAAAACAAGTTTGTCATCAGTTAATGCTAACAATAAAAAAGAATCATTGTCTCAATGACTCAGTTTCTTTCTAAAAGAATACCGAATTACCTTAACAAATATAGCGATAGCAGTTATCGCAGAAACTTATAATCAAGTTTCTTTAAGGTTCAACTTTGCTTTTACTAACTGTAGCACAGGGACTGTAAGCATGAGCTTATCAAAACTGATCAAATCTTTTATTATAAGATGTTGTGAAACAGTATTACATAAGACTCCAAAGGTCACAAATGGTATTATTCAGCAACTGTTTCTTGAAGTCCATTTTCCTTTCCTGATTTGGCAGTTTAAAGATATACAAGCAGGATTTTCATTCACAGACTGGTCCATAGTTATCACATGGATTATTATCATTTTTAAAAAAGATGCAGCAACGGAAAAAACAATTCCATAGGAATTTCCGAAGACAGGTCTGTGACTTGGTCCCAATGCGTCACCCGAGAGGCTCAGATCCGCAGCAGGATGGATCATTATCAGACACGGTCTTATGTTCTGAGATCAGACACTTTCTGAATGACCTGCTGCACGACCTCCAGACCCTGAGCCCACCTCACCGTCTCCTCAAAGTGCACGTTGAGTGGAACACAGAACGCCTCCTTCCTCAGTTCAGTCAACTGACAAACTGCTATTAAGCTTGCTGCTCCAACAATTAGCAGGAGGAGGAGTTTTAGGAGCAGAGAGAAGAACAGAGAGCAGATGGACCGTTTGGCTTTGGGCACAGATGCCGATGCTGTCTTTTTACCTATAGTGAAGGAAGAGTAGAACTTGCACTCAAAATACTGGCAAGAAACACGCTGTGCATATAACACATTAAAGTAACACAATGCATATAACATACCAACTTGACCTGTAATACAGTTCAAAAGTTTGGGGTTAGTAGGATTTAAAAAAAAAAAAAAAAATTTGTACTTTTGTTTAAGAAAGGATGCATGAATCAAAAGTCGCAGTAAAGACATTTATAATGTTACAAATAAGTGCTGTTCTTTTTTGAACTTCTATTTATCATAGCATTTGGTAACACTTTACAATAAGGTTCATTAGTTACCATTAGTTAACTACTTTAGTTAACGTGAACTAAGAATGAACAATAATTCTACTGCATGTATTAATCTTAATGTTAATTTCAGTATTTACTAATGCATTATTAAACTCACAAGTTGTGTTCGTTAACATTAATGCACTGCGAACTAACATGAACAAACACTGAACAAATGTATTTTTATTAACATAAAGATTAATAAATAGTGCAATGTATAGATCATTCATGTTAGTTAATACATTAACTAATGTTAACAAATGACACCTTATTGTAAATATTACCTAGAATTCTGATCACAGTTTCCAAAAAATATTAAGAAGTAAAACTGTTTTCAAAACTGATAATAAGAAATGTTTCTTGAACACCAAATCATTATATTTAAACGATTTTTGGGGATCATGTAACACTGAAAAGGTTGAAAATTCATCTTTGCCATCACAAAAATATATTACATTTTAAAATATATTAAAATAGAAAACTAAAATGTTATTAGTTAAATGTTATTTTAAAATGTAATAATATTTCACAATATTACTGAATTTTTGAACATCCCTGGTACATCAGAGGCATTAAAACATTTTAAAATCTTAAAAACTTTTGACCGATAGTGTACACTGCCCTCCAAAAGTTTGGAAACACCCTAGAAAAGTGGGGTTTCAAAACAAAAAAAGACATCAAAACATTTAAAAATCTTAAACACTTTTGACCGGTAATGTACACTGCCCTCCAAAAGTTTGGAAACGCCCTAGAAAAGTGGGGTTTGGGACAATATTGGCATGAATCCTTTTTAATTTAGGATAATTTTGCACTGATAAGGGACAACGCAAACTACGAAAACATATTTTATTACATAAACAGTTTATACATAGAAAAAACGTCAATTTTCGATTCATCAAAATATCCACCATTAGCAGCTATTACAGCTCTGCATAATCTGGGCCAAAATTCATTGTATTCTAAACTTAATTGGCAATCAATTGTTGAAGCTATTAAAGTGTGCTGACCCAAAAATCTTTTAAAAACCTGGGCCAACCTTAAACCAGTAACCAGGCATCACAGCTGGCAAAGGGTCATGTCTGACTTTGACATGTATATATTGCCATTATTATGTAATCAAAATGAAAATTATTATTGCTGCTCTTCAAAGATAATGTCAAGTTACTATAATGTATTTGCACCAAAAAATAAGGATTTATGCTGATATCATCCAAAACCACACTTTGCCAGGGGTGTTTCCAAACTTTTGGAGGGCATTGTAGATTAAAATACTTATACATTTTATGACCATAAAGTAGTGAATATACGGTGTAAAGAAGTAATTAAGTCTAAGCAAATATTAAAAAAAAAAAAAAAAAAAAAAATTACCTTGATTTTGAGCAGCTCTCTTTTTCTTCTCTTCTCTCTTCTTTTTCTGTTGTTCTTGTGCAGCAAGAGCAGCCATCTGAGCTTGATACTCCTTTCTTTTTCTCTCCTTCTCCTCCGCTTTTTTCTTTTTTTGTGCTTCCCTTTCTCTGGCCTCCTTTTCCCTCTGCTTAGCTTCTTTTTTCTTTTCTAGCTCTGTAAGGGATTAAAACATATTCTAAAATCAATACTATATACATTCTAAAATCTAAAACATTAAAAACTAATACATTAATACATAAAATGAATGGAAATAAAAAAAAAAGCTTACAAATTTTAAAAAACTAATTGAAAGGAATAGTTTACCCAAAAATGAAAATCTGTAATTACTCACCCTCATGTCGTTCCAAACCCATAAGACCTTTGTTCATCTTCCAAATACAAATTAAGATACATTTGATGAAATCTGAGTTTTCTGACATACAGAGAGGATGACTTGCAATTTTTTACCCAGGCTTACTTATTTGAACCAGATTATACAGACGATGAACTAAGAGATGCATTATGTATACGGCGGTACTCAAAGACTGACACGTAAGAGAAAAAACTATTAAATAAAGCCATTATTTTTATTCATGTGGACTACTTTAACTGTGTCCTTACCACTTTTCTGGGCCTTGAATGTGTCAGTTGTGTTGCTGTCTATGCAGGGTCAGAAAGCTCTCGGATTTCATCAAAAATATCTTAATTTGTGTTCCAAACATGAACGAAGGTCTTATGGGTTTGGAATGACATGAGGGTGAATAACTAATAAATTTTTATTTTTGGGTGAACTATCCCTTTAAAATCAAAGAACAGTTATAAATTATGAACTTAATGTTTTGCTCAACTTGTAATGTTCATAATTTCATTCATATTGGAAACTAGGGAAAAAAAAGCCCACAAGCTGTAGATATTTTGGGCTTCCTACCTCTCTCTTTCAACAATCGACGTTCTCGTTCCTTGTCTGCTTCCTCCTGCAGTACCCTCATGTGCTGGAGAACCTGAACATTGACAAATAAAAAAAAACGTGATTTTGTTCATTTGTGATTGTTTCAGAATTTTGACTATGTGGTAAATAAGATTATGTATACAGTACAAAACAGATCAATGACACTGCGTCAGACAACTCAACTTACCCTGGATGCGCACTGTTTGCACTGTTTTTCATCCAAACAATCGCCTGCAGCCTTGGCCAGTGTTGGCTCCAAAGGGTTATCCTTCAGATCTAGCCATTTCAGACTCTACAAGAAATAAATCTCCTCAATTACTGGTAAGTATAACATAAGACATCAAATGCCATGCTCTAATAATAAAGATGTTTGCACTCATGAGATCCTGAACCCACCTTGAGTTGCGAGAAGCCGACGGGAAGCATTTTCAGTTTGTTGTTGTATAAATCCAGGTGCTGGAGATTACTGAGTTGCCCAATTTCTTCTGGTAAGCAGACGAGCTGGTTCTTGCTCAGGTCGATTTTGATAAGGTGAGTCAAGCTACAGAATTCAGGCTGGTGAAGTAAGAAAAACAGTACAAATCAGTTAAGAAACTACAAGCAACAGCAATTTCTTCATTTATTTATTTTAACAGTTGTTACTTACAGTCAGAATTGTTAGATTATTACAGGACAGATCCAAAAACGTTGCCTTTGGAAATGCAGCCTGCACAGAAATCAATGTTTATGAATACAATGAAAAAAAAAACACAAGTAAACAAAGGCACACTCATGAATATACTCCAAACACTTACCAGCTCCTTGACTGGCACTTCTGTAAGATTACTGAGACTCAAATCCAGCTCATTGCCGTCAATTTTGTCTTTAATGTTTTCAACTTTGCCTTTAATCATGTTGACGTGCTGCTCCTCACAGGACACTGAATAAAAAATATCTGTGATTAGAAATCAAAGCCACCAAAACATTACAATGAAAGCAAGTTGTGACAGCTAGATGGTTTGGACAAAGTAAGAGAATTTTTAGTAATAAAATTCAGACAGCAGCGTTCTGATATTACGTCTAATTGTAATGAATGAAAGTTATTACCTTGTTACAGATGTTAAAAATACTCCAGACCCAGTACAGAGGAGTAGTTGAATGCAGTGACTGAACTGATTCCGTACTGCAATGGATGAAAATCCACGTCATTGCTTAACCCGTGCCAGGAGACGCAGCTGACAGCGTGTCTTTTGTCTGGAGGAGCGCCCGCTGTGAGCGCCATCTAGCGTCTGGAGGTCTGAGTCATTTCCAGTCGCGTTTCCATTGTTCTTATGTGGATTTGGGGGAACGGGAAATTATATACATGATTCTCAGTTTCTTAATAGTATGTTAAATTCTGCCAATTTATTAGCCACTCGGAAATGTTCCAATGCTACTTAAGAGTAGACTTACGTATGAGTGAACTGTAACACGCTGTCCACATTTTCCTCTATGATAGTACAATCTACTCATAAGTAAATATTTAGAGGTCACACTCTTGGCATTAATATCAACCAATAACTAGATTTGGAAAAAAAAGTTTGTAGACCAACTTTAAGTTGGCTTGAAAAGGCCTAGCCAGAAACTTTGAAGTAGGTTGATGTTCGACCGTTTTCAGATAGAAATAGTTTTAATTTAGTATTTTTAAACCGTCCCCTTCACCATTTTACAAATAAATCCTAATCTAATTATGACAAACTACATATTGTTGGAAAGGTCTATGACTCCTAAATAAATATTTTACCACTCTTTTGTGTTACAAATTATGTAGGAAAAGTAATAGATTAATTAGGATAACAGGAGTTCTCACCTTTGTCACAAAAATACTTTCTTCATTGCCTTTTTACCTATCACGCAATATAACGCTTAAGATATTATATTTCATCTGAAAACTTAAAATCTCAAAATTCATAGTTTGAATCATTCATCCTTTACCATGGAAATTGTACATCAAAATCATATTACAAACTGTTCTTGTTCATGAATTATAAAAAAATAACTAGCTGATTTAGCAAATAAAATAATCTAATCAAAAAAAAAAAAAAAAAAAATGTAAAAACATATTATGTTAAATTTTGTTAAAATCTTAAATTTAGAAAAAAAAAATGCTATAGACCAACTGGTTAATAAAAAAGAAAGAAAAAGAAAAAAAAAACCACACACACAGCTAAAAACAGCCAAAACCAACATAAAAAAAATCTAAAAACAAACAAACAAACAAACAAACAAAAAAACAGCTGATTAAAATAAAAAAGTTGAAAACCAGCTGCTTTAGCAAAAAACAACCAAAAAATAGCTAAAACCAGTTAAAAAACAGTTGATTTAGGAAAACCAGCTGATTTAGCAAATAAAAAAATCTAATCAAAAAAAAAAAACATGTAAAAACATGAAAACCAGCTGCTTTAGCAAAAAACAACCAAAAAACAGCTAAAACCAGTTAAAAAAACAGTTGATTTAGGAAAACCATTCAATTTAGCAAGAACAGCTAAAACCAACTGATTTAGAAAAAAAGCTTAAAACCAGTTCATTTAGTGAAAACCGGCTAAAAACCAGCTAAAATGTACTTAAAAAAAACTTTTTTTTTTTTTTTTACATTTAAAACCAGCTGACTTAGCTAAAACAAACAAACAAAAAAACAATAAAACCAGTACATTTAACAAAACAGCAAAAAAACCATCTAAAACCAGTTAAAACCAGCTTTTTCCAGGTTTTAATCATCATTTTTAGAGAAAGCATAACCCAGACCAGTCTGAAAAGATATAGCAACTAACTTCAGAATAGTCTAAAGGTCTGAGCTGAGTTTGGTGGTTGTAGCTTGAAAGTTTAAAGCTACCAGTTTAACTTTTTGCATTTTGTTAAACATGGTTCCCTGCCAGTTCTCTCAGAGAGAATGTCTTAGATTTGTTTCAGTTTTTGTCACAATATTCTTCAGTGATTTACTAAAGCATGCTTTATTTTACAAAATATTAAGTAGTATTACAAAGCGCATATGGTGAGGTAGGCCAACAGGTGCAGGCCTGGTTCTTAAAAGGGTGGTTAATTTGTAACTTTATTTCAGCGTTGCTGATATATATATATATATATATATATATACACTGGATAAAGAACAATCATGCTTTCATGGATAGCCTATAGCAGAACATATATCATGCACTTCCCCGACAAAATAAACTTCTTTGTTTTCTTTCTCTGGATCATGGTTTCTACACTGGTGATTCTTTTTAGCTCTGTAGAAATGCATCAGAAAATCAATGAAATATAGGTGCAGCTCCTTCTACAGTGCTCTCAACAGGAAGAAAAAATGTATATAATACTGGTATGTAATGCAATATATGTAATATCAACCCCTAATTTAGCTTTCGAGTTTGAAGCTACTCAGCTTTCGACTCTTGAACGATGAAGACAAGAAAGAGAGAAACTGAGATTAGATAAACCGCAAAGAAAACCCTGTTAATACATTTGGCCAGTCCTAACCAGTAAATCTGATCAGTTTTGGCTTTTAAAGTATCAGGAACAAGAGTCTGTTTGATAGTCTGAAGCTCTTCTAGGATCAGCTGCAATAGCTGCACATCATTCATACTTTCTTTGCTGTATATTTCCTTCAACATCAGAGAGTCAAGGGGAGCTTCCACTCCAGAGTAACAGATGCAATCATTACTGTCTGTTTTCCGGTTATCTGAAAGAAAAATCCAGTCTAATGACCATAAAGTCAGAAACTTATCATTGTGATGTGCGAAAAATGTGTATACCTGTGTCAGAGTTGTGATCGTCAGGTCTCTGAACCTCCTTTGCGTCTTGTTCAGAGTTTATATTTATTAAGTATACCACCAAAATTGTCTCTAGAAGACTCAGCAACATGAAAGAAAAGATGACAACAACATACACAGCTGCACAAAACAGAAGAGGGAGTTTATATGAAACTGTATATGATATCTGTAATATATATCTATATTAAGAAAAATGTCCTTAAAATGAGTGATGTCTTACCTATCAGAGGACATCTGTGAGATTTGGATGGCAGAATGTCATTTAGGATAAGTAAAAGTACTGAGATCCCCAGTAGCACAGTCACTTTAAAGCACAATTTCTCCCCTCTATCTGGGATGAAAAAAGAAGCTAGGTCCAAAACGAGGAAAAACAATATAGGTAGCTGAAAATTGATGAAATGCATCAGGGGCATCCTTCTGAGTGAAATCTAAAGAGGAAAGATGAGGGAGGTGAGAAATCTAAGGCTCATCTCTGGAATGGAAAAAGAAATATTAGTCTATCCAAAAATGAAAATCTGTTCTTCTCACCCTCAGGCCATGCAATATATAGATGAGTTTGTTTCTTCATCAGAGCAAATTTGGAAAAATTTAGCATTACATCGTGTTTACACCGGACGCGAGCGGTGGGACACGACAAAATCCCATAATCACCGATGCTGTGCACTAGACGCGTCTCTGTGCGACGTGACATGACAAATCTCCAACAGTAAACTGCCTTGTTTTATTTATGACATACTAACACAAAGTTCAAATGATTTCCAACAGTCCGACACGACGCGACAACAGTTGCATCCGGTGTAAAGACGGTGTATCATTTGCTTACCAATGGTTCTTCTGGACGTTTTCACTGGAGAAAGCGTTATGCATTATAGACCTGTAAAACGCCTTAATGATGGATTTGTTTCTTACAAAAATGCAGCGTTTCACTTCACAAGACATGATAGACTGGAGTCATGTGGATTATAAAGGGTTGCACTTGTGTCACGATTTAGTCGCAGATGCAAATGCGCTGCCATATTGGCGATACTCTAATGTAAACAACAGCATGGATTGCACAGATAATGTACTACTGAATACTTAGTTCTGCTAATTTATGCTGTTTACACCACAGAAAAAAACATGTGGAAGCTGCTAAATCATATAGAGAAGAACTTAGTACGCAGAAAAGGGTGTAATATTTTGACAAACTTGGTAAAAGGTGGTAAAGATGCGATCAGTATTAAACAAAATATTATGCTAATATTTCACCTACCTAACCAGAAATTCTAAGAACAAACATGAATGTTGTCAATATTTTTGCCCTGGAAATCCTAGTTCAGTTTGGCCAACCACAAACGCCTTTTGTTCCTCAGACAGCTTTATGAACTCTTTTCCTTGATTTGTTATAACTTTTGGCAGTCTGTCAAATGGTTTTTCTGGCCCGACCAATTAGTACAGCCCTGCCTAAGATGGTTGGCTGGTTTTAGCTGGTCATCCAGGCTGGTCTTAGCTGGTCGGTAGGCTGGTTTTAGAGGGGCTTTGGCCACTTCCTTGGCTGGCCAGGCTGGTCTTAGCTGGTCAGGTTGGGAAACCAGCTTAAACCAGCCTGACCAGGCTGGGAGACCAACTAAAATCAGCTACTTCCAGCTAAAACCAGCTAAGACCAGCCAACCAGCCTAGGCTGGTTTTAGCAGTTTTTTACATAACATAAACATAAACATAAACATAACAATAAGTGACCATTTTCAGAAGCAATAATCAGCAAAATATGTGTTTCGTTCCGTTCAGTGGCATTGTTTACGTACAGTGCCACCAATATGGGCGTCTGATGACGTGTAGTGAAAAACTTGTTAAGTGGTGACATAATGCGTCCAACAAACGCACCAACGAATGTTGTTTCCGGGTCCAAACCCCAACTCACTGCACTTGAGAATACTATCTCAGCAGTCGTTTATGAGCACTGTTTATTCATATTAAACTTTTAAGCTAAATGTTTTTTTAAATTTACAGTGTACACTACAGTCTCTGTGCTCAGAGTGTCCCAAACACAAATAATTTTTATGTTTATTTATTTACATTCATATTTATATTTTCATTGTCTGGCTATCTGGGATTTCGGTATGAAATATTATAATTTCTTTTGGTAGTATTATCACCTTGTGAGTGCATAATTAGCACCGTTTGTTGTTTTCCCTTGTCATCTGATGAAAGCGTTTGGACCCGGAAGTCACGAGAGGTAACACGTGATTTCGGACTTATCTTATCTTTATTAGCTGTTTGAACTCTCATGAGGGCACCTATTCACTGCAGAGCATCCACTGGTGAGCAAGTGATGCAGCCTACTGTTACATTTCTCCAAACCTGTTCTGGGAAAAAAACGAACTCATCTACATCTTGGATGGCCTGAGGGTCAGTAAGTTTTCAGCATATTTTCATTTTTGGGTGAGTTAGTACCGTGTACTTTATCCTGTCATATGTTTCCCCCTCATAGCTTTCATTCTGGAGCGAGACGGATATGTTTAGGAACTCCCATTCTCCCATTGTTAATATGCTTTCTCGAGCTACCTTTGTCGCCTTTGACGAATTGGATGCAGGAATCAGCTTTATTTCTTTATCTGTTTCATATAAAGAAAACCAACTTGGTACAGTGTGACACTGAATGCGTGCAGGGATTTTTCAATGATGGAAAGCAACAGCATTAAGATACAATGATTAAAAATGATACATTATAAGTATATAAGATAAGAAGATAAGTGAAAGATACAAGTTTGAATGCACTAAAACTGTATAGCAATCATAGCAATTGTTTACAAAATATAAGACGATGCACAATATGTTGGTACCAATATTGGCTTGTCATATTAGTCAGATTTTAGTATCATGCATCCTTATTTGTAAGGAATATTTGCTTTTAAATGTGCACTCACCTGAGTAACTAATTGAAGACACTGTGATGTGGCACTTTTGGGTATCAAAAGGAAATTTGTGTACATTCATTATGCAGGTGCTGACAATTTTATGGTCGTCCTCCATCTTCACATTTCCATCATGAGTGATATACAAATATGGGTTCAGTGGTCCATCTTCCCTTTCTGCAATAAAACATGTTGATAAATTAAGTTTTCTACATGGCATGAAAAATGAGTTTTATCAAACAAAATAAAACCAGATAATACATTTTAGATTTTCTTCAATTAAGCAAAGTAAGAAAAAACTATCTAGATATATCATTTGAATATACTCACATCTCATGAACATAAAGGTCTGGTTTCCAAAGCATCTCTGTTGGCAAAGTAACACTTGTAATGTCACAGAAATCTTTAGGATCCCAAGAGATTCGTTCATTGTTCCAACTCTAAGTGAGCAAAACCAAATGCATGATTAAAAAAAGAAATTCCTATAAATATTAAAAAAAAATTCTACATATTTAAACAATAATTAATTTATTTCATAAAATTATTTATTTTTTTAATTATGCAGCATAATGCAAAAAATAATTCTAAAAACACATTTGTAGACTTCCTGTTTAACACTTACCATGCACATCCATAAAAGAGGTACAAAGATCCGAGATTTTTCAATCTGCAAAGTAAATATATATGTATATATATAAAATAGACAGAGAATAATGGTTCTTGAACACTTGAACATTTGTTGGCTGTTTGCAGTCATACCATAGAAAGGATGCCGTAGAGGTAAATATCAAAATACACAATGGTGGGGTGTGTCCAATCCAGTGCAGGACGGCAAGTTGTGAATTTTTCATTGTCTCTGGTAAGATTTAAATATTCCAGGACATCTTGCTCACTGCACACTTGTTTAGCGCACACTAAATCTGCAAGCCAGGAAATATATTAATACAGTTTTAGATGTCCAAAACATGAATTTTAGCCATGTGAAAGGAGTTCATTAATAACAAAAGCTTTACTCACCCACTAAAAAAAGTAGACAGATAACACAGACAGGAAAAGAACTCATATCCAACTCTCAGTGCGGGACCTCCTCTGGTTAGCAGACGACTGGTAACTGTCCCACTCATTGCCTGTGTTTATGTAACAGTACAAGATGAAAATGGATGGGAAATGAGCAATAATAGGGGATAACATCATTCCCCTGAGTGCCATAAAACATTTTTGTAGGATAATGAAGGCTATTGTTCCTCACAAATGTGATATTCTGCTGTCACTGATTTGTGTTGGTAAAGGGAATCTAACCTAATTTTTCCCTTTTACTAAATTTTCGCAATTACAAAGAAACAAAAATCTTGTTTTTAAGAAAAAGTTTATTGTGTTTTTGACATTTTGTAATCTTCATTCTACAAAAGTGAATTGATGCAACCCATTCCTCAAGTAGGTTTAGCTTAGAGTCACTCCTCTTGGTGCAGAAAGAGGACAGAACAAAAGCAATACAGATAATAAAACTAGAGAAAACCCCTTTGAAATGATCCATGCTTTACGCATGTTACTCCACAGATGTTTATCTCTGCAGGTAAATGTGACATTCTGCTGTAAAACATTCAATGCATGGCTAAGTTTATCTGTATTGCCTGCAGACAACAACGTGCTATTATGCAGCTGTATTGCTTTGTCTTGTGACTCGGTACCTGTTGCTTACACAGTGTGCAAGCTCAGTGCGGAAGGGCTAGACGTATAGTGCAAATGTAAAGGTGGAGGATTTCTATTTTCTGACTGCAACTACCATGCGCTTACCACATGCACCGCATTATCTGCTGTCAAGGGAAAATCTACTAGTGCATGTGTGATGTATACAATCCCGTTTGGAGAAATTTCACACCATTCATATACTACAGTAAACAACACATCGAACAGACTATTACAACGATAACAAGAGCTAAGCTAACATAAAAAAATAAAAAATAAACATTTTCCACACAAAGGAAAAGCTTCGTTGGTTCTCAAAGTACAATACATTTTAAGAGTTATAGAAGAGTAATAATCACTATTTGATTGTACTGTGAATCCTTCTTCATTCAGAAAGTCCAGACAAGTGCTAACAAAACAAGAAAATGAAGGAATTGTGGAAATGATCGTAAAAGGATAGTACACCAAAAAAAAAAAAAAAAAATTTTTCATTTACCCACCTTAAAGGATTAGTTCACTCACCTCCATGTCATCCATGATGTTCACGTCTTTCTTTCTTCAGTCGAAATTCTGGGGATTTTTCTCCATATAGTGAAAAAAAAAGTAGAAATTTATACTCTCTTAAACGAGAAGTCCACTTCCAGAACAAATATTTACAGATAATGTACTCACCCCCTTGTCATACAATATATTGTATTTTTTTTAATGAAAATAACAGATTGTTTCGATAAATAAGACCCTTCTTTCTCGGCTGGGATCGTTTACAACCGCATTTGGGATCGTTTGAAACCGTATTTAAACTGCATTTTGGAAGTTCAAACTCAGGACACCATATCAGTCCATTATATGGAGAAAAATGCTGAAATGTTTTCATCCAAAAACATAATTTCTTTACAACTGAGGAAAGAAAGACATGAACATCTTGGATGACAAGGGGGTGAGTACATTATCTGTAAATTTTTGTTCTGGAAGTAGACTTCTCCTTAAACACACTGTGTAATCAGTTGGAAAAGTCACGTGTGGTTAGATCTTCGTCTGTGCGTTTTGATTCAGAAATGTAGGGTGGGGTGAAAAACTCAAAATTTCATTTTCTCCTCCAACTTCAAAATCGTCCAACATCATTGTTTTACCTTTTTTGTAAAGGGCGTTTGACACATTCTTTGCACATTCTCTTTGTAAACACTGGCTTGGTGCTTCCACCTACATGTTGTGGATGCAGAGCTAGTGCAAGATGAGCATTTGTGGTTAAAAAGTATATCAATTTTTAATTTTTTTAGAAAAATGACCCATCGTTTTGCTAGACAAGACCCTTACTCCTCAGTTGGGAGCCGTTTGAAGCTGCATTGAAACTGCAATTTGGACCTTGATCAACCTGCTGATCTCCATTGAAGTCCACTATATGGAGAAAAATCCTGGAATGTTTTCCTCAAAAACGTAATTTCTTTTCGACTGAAGAAGGACACAAACATCTCAAATGATATACGGGTGAGTAAATTATCAGGAAATTTTAATTTATGGAGTGAACAAATCCTTTAAATGTCGTCTCAAACCTGTAAGGTTTCTTCTGTGGAACACAATCAAAGTCAGCGGGGTCCAATGTTATTTTGGGAATTTTCTTTTTGGTGACCTAAGAGAACCCATAGGTCAGTAGAAGATTTCTGTTAAGTAAAACAACCACTAACGTACCACTGTTAAAAACAAAGTGCAAGTTTAAACACTATGAATTTGGTTTGGCAGAACTGTCGAGAAACTAAAAGTTGTTGATTGTTTTTCAAGTTAGTGGCACACTTTTTAAAGTCTCACCTTCATTTTCACTGCAATAATGACTGTTGGAGCTCAGTAAACACTTTCATTTAAAGAACCCTATAGGAAAGTGCAACACTTTTCAAAAGGAATACATTACAAAAATCACTCGTATACCAATGTACCTGGCATAGTGCTCCAACAACACAACTCTGTAGAGCTACTTCAGCTTTGCTTCAAGTCTTGGATATAAACTGACTAACTGTAGCTTATGCTAGACTGTACTTCAGATGTGAACATGAACACATTAGTTTTTTTTAAACAGCACACAAAAAGCTTGACAGTAGCTTTATGACATTTAACATACCAGTAGCATTCTGAGTTACGACCACGGATGTGGACGTCACGGCCAAGTTTTCCCCAACATTTCCATTTCCTATACAAAGTGTTCGAAATGCTTGGTAGTAAGCAGTTCAGTAGCGTCTCCGTGGCCAGATGTGTAACGCAAGTTAGGCAGCTCAGTAGCTTTGTGTCTTTGTAACATGCAGGGCTGTACGTAGAGCTCAAAGTGAGCTGCAGCAAACTGACAAGGGCAGAAACGTGAGCAAATGTGTTATTGCTCTAAAGTTAATTTCATGACTGATTGTTATGATGCTCTTTTACATCTATCTTGGGCAGATTTTCAATAGTACAAGTTGAAATATTCAAATGTTCAGTGACATTACTGAGGAAAATCCCAAAGGATGTTGATTCAGATCAGCAGGATTTGATTATTATTTTTAAAAAGCATAGTCGCACAGCCTTGACACGAAATTTGACTGAAAAACAGAAACTAAGCTTGGATCAGAGGTTGGAGTCTTCATCATGTCCTCATTTTCCAGTCTTTTATCAGGAGAGCCTGCTTGAGTCATCTCTTCATTTGTACACATGAGGGGGTGAAGCGTTGGTGTAAACGTGGTGCTTTACACAAGTATCAACACCAAAAGAGCGCTAAAAACATGACATCTATCACAATGGAGAAGAGATACCACACAGTCAATTCTCCCTGGTTTGCATTTAGGATTTGATCCATGAGTAATTGGTGTGGGCACGAGTTTGGGTGGAGGTGGCATGAAGAAAGAGGCAGATATCCCTCTCAGGATTGGAGGATTGGTCTGTGACTGGGAGGATTGAGGATTTCACACAACTAGGGGTCCACGATGAGATTTATTCTTGGGGTTTGACGCCTCATTGGTGACCCCTTGCTCCTCAAGGTTAATGTTGCTGGTGGACGCATGGTGAGGATCCCGTCCGTGACGATAGACGTCGAGGTATAACAGACCTAATGGACAGGATGGGAAGAGTCCATGTGAGAAGACACAAATTAAATTTGAGTGGGTTTAATGTAGGGTAAATTAAAGATGGGATTGTGGAAATGTGATTTAGAAAAAAACGCCTCACTAATCCTTTTCCCCAATTTGGAGCATCTCTTGGAGATCAATGGTTTTTGCTTCAAACTTTTTGCCTGAAATGTCCATCATGCAAACCAAGACACTTTTATCCATTGTTCTCCAAGATTTCTGTGAACTGAAATGTCCCTTATTGAATATTCACCATGCATCCTAAGTAAATGATGAAAAGGCTCTTTTAACCCTCAGAGGTCAAAAGGCAGATCCATAAAGAATCCCACTGATGATAACAGTGAATGGCATAAAGACTGAAACTTCTTTGTGAATCCATGACCTCTGTGCATTGGCTTTTAACTTGCTCCGTACCTATTCCTCAATGTGAACAGGACACGAGTCCTCATCTGTCCATTCCACAGACATCCAGGAAGATAGAGAGAAAGAGAGATGGGAAATGATGGAAGGAAAACCAGAGACAGAAAAGAGAGAGAACACAGCACATTTACAGCACATCAAGAGAATCAACCAGTCATCCACAGAAAATGAAAGTCAGATTGAGAGAGAGAGGATAAGCTTGGTGCTTAGTGATAATGAGAGAAGATGATAGGGTCCTTTTGAAGAGAAAACTGCACTTTCACTGAAATTTTTTATCTTTAATGACCAGGATGTTCGATTTTTAAGTGCCTATTCAAAAAAGCATATTTCATTTTCTCCCTAAAAGCAAGACTTGAATGGGCACATTACTTATAGTGAACACAAACAGTATATGGACACTTAAGTAGCACTTAAAAAGTATAAATGTCATTGGATTAAATAAAAATATAAAACCACATGGCATACTTTTGCATTCTGCAAAAATTAAAGATTTCTAAACTGGCTTTCAAGGACCCTCAAGGGGCCACAAACAGTCAGTGAAAAAAAGTGTAAAAATGCAAAAAGACAAATAAATGCCTATTATATTAAATTATATTGTGAAAAGTGAAAACTTTTTGAATTAGAAGATCAGGATAAACGTAACTTATTTTTTGTTCTGGGAAACATGTAGGTATCTTCTGTAGCATCTTAAGGACAGTACTAAATGAAAATAACAGAGATTTATAGGCAAAGTAAGAAAAAACAGCAGGCAGTTTAACTGTTCAGGACAAACCAGGGACTCATGAACTAATATTAAAAAAAAAAAAAAACGCTGTGGATCATTCAGGTAACAACACAGTATTAAGAATCAAGTGTATATAAACTTTTGAACATGGTCATTTTTATAAATTCAACTATTATTTTCTCTTGTGGACTATATGTAAACGTCTTTAATGTGAAATATTATATTCAGGTCAGTACTAAATAAAAAGTAACATGCATTTTGTATGATCCCTTTTATTTTGTTAAAATAATTAACATTTTGCAGATTCTGCAACTTTTGACTATTAATTTTATATTATATTAATTTTTATATTATATTATATTATATTATATTATATTATAATCATTTTAAAACATGTTTTAATGTTAAACATGGATTAATCACTATTGTTTTATTTTATTGAAAAATACTGTCAACTTAATAAAAAATTACATATTTTCAGATAACATTTTACACATGTTGATAATATTATTTATAATTTAAACTGGTCCTTATATACAAAAATACAAATTTTAGAAAGGCGGTGTCTTGTAAGGGGATCATCACGTCCAGGGTCTGTGATATCAAAAAATGCAATGACATTTTGACACTTTTAAAGGGACAGTTCACCCAAAAATAAAAATCCTGTCATTAATTACCCTCACGTCATTCCAAACCTGTAAGACCTTCATTCATCTTCAGAACAAAAATTAAGATATTTTTGAAGAAATATGTGTAATTTGTGAACAAAGGATGAGGGTGAGCAATTAATGACAGAATTGTAATTTTTGGGTAACCTATCCCTTTAAGTATAGCTTATGTGTCCAAATACTTTTTGGGCTGACTGTATATTTTGGACTGAGTAGTAACCACGATGAATAAAAATATGACGATGATGAATCCTGTTTTACTATCATGTGAAAAGCTTAATTTTTGTCCTTCCAGAGAGAATGCTTTCTCTGGATGACAGTAACCAAGAGTTGGGTGTTAACAGAATATGCTGGCAAAAGAGGGAGGATGAGCAAAGAATGAACGGATGAACGTAGAAATGAAGGGAGACGCAAAGCTACTTTGAGCTGGCAGACACTGAACATGAACTTAGCATAATTAGTATGACCCAGAGAGATAGAAACAAGTCATACATGATATAAACTCACACATACACATAAACACACACAAAGGGCATGGCCATTGTACCAATTAACGCTACACAAAATTAGAGCAGGGTCAAAGTAAGGACGTGCATGAGCAGAGAAAGCCAATAGTGATTTAGAGCCAGCTGCTGTTTTAAAAGGGACACCTTGAAACGCCTCACCCAAGTCCATGTTCGAGAGGTTGCCACTCACCAGCGAATCGGCCGTCAGGAGGCTGCTCATTGTCCAGGCCTGTCATACAGTGGGTGTCAGACTGCCCCTGATTGTTATTGTCAAACTCTGGACAAGGCACCTCGCTCCTCCTGCGCCCACCTGCAAGCGAGGTCAGAGGTCAAACAAGAGCAGCCGAGGCAGGGCAGAGCAGCCGAGTGGAGTACAGCAGTGAGGGGTCAGAGCGATGGGGCGCAGGATGCTACTCGGCAGCCATTTATTGATGGCTTCGGTTGATGGATGCACACATACTCATGTGAGAGCGAGCGGATGCGATCGGCGCGTGCACGAGAACACAACTGACAAACACTTTGACTCACATTAGTAAGCATACAACACATTAAATAAGAAACAGATGAAAAACGCCTGTGCAAAATGCCAATTAGTTACAAAAGCAAAACCTGAATTCCTTAAACTAGCTTTATCATCAAACTATTTTTTTAAAATGAACAATTAGCAGCTCAAAAGAATATATAGCATTAGTACAGATGCACACCTGGCATAATAAATAATAAAATAATAGGCAGAAAGCTGGATACTTAATTAAATTCAGATGCTAAATGTGCTTGTATTTTATTAAATAAAACATGAAATTCAAACTACATTTGCCTCAAATGAGTCATGTGATATTTATAAATATATAGTGAGCGACCTTTGGCCCACCTCCAAACACAAGATATTCATCAAGCATGTGCGTAGGCAGTTTTACAAGCTCTTGTAGATGAAGTACCACCTACATTGCAGTGTTTTTCTCCTTAATCTAGTGTACATTGTTGTAATAAGTACAGCCAGTAGTTGAGGTTACAATTACCATGTTCTTTGGTGGGAGATGCACAATCTTCCTCAGTCACGTCATTTCCCTAAGGAAGAAAATACAGAGCTGAATTAATAGGATTATTAATAGACAACAAATAGCTGGGTTTAAAGGAATAGTGCACCCAAAAATAAAAATTCAATCATTAATTATTCACCCCCAAACCCGTTCCAAACCCGTAAGACCTTCGTTCATCTTCGGGAACACAAATTGAGATATTTTTGATGAAAATTGAAATGTACAGAAACATAGTAAGGATATCATTAAATAGTCCATGGACACATGTCACATTGACTATTTTAATGATGTCCTTACTACCTTTCTGGGCCATGAACGTGGTAGTTGCATTGCTGTCTATGCAGGGTCAGAAAACTCTCGGATTTAATAAAAAAAACTTCACTTACGTCCTGAAGATAATTGATGGTTTACAGGTGGGGAATGACATGAGGGTGAGTAATTAATGACAAAATTTTCATTTTTGGGCGAACTATCCCTTTAAGGTGTTTTGCTATGAATGTTTCACCTCCGAATCCTGTTCTTCAAGAATGGCAGCCACAAAGTTGTGCCCTTTTGCCTCGTTGGGGATTTCCTGCGGACACATGTAAATATGGTCTCTGTAAGACACAATATATGATTTGCAGGAACAGCAAATGTTTGAATGTTTGAGCAATGGTGATAGTTATAGCTATAGAAAATTTTGGTTACAGTGTTCTGATGACTTCCAGACTCCAGACTTGTTTTTTTAAACAAATTATTAGAGATTGCATTTACAGAGACCAATTTTCAAGCCAATGAAAAAGGTAATGCAAATGTATTTATATAGCAAATTTTGTACAAAATACAAATTTTATTTTTTTTTTACACAAATTTTCATACAAATACGAAAAATAAATATACTAAATTGTATTTGAAATGCATTTATTTTATGCTAAGTATACTACAGACATATTTACATATTTATGTACTTACATATATTACTTTTTTACTAGGGAACATGCATAAGAAATAGTTTAAAGTTCAGCATAACTATTATGTCTTTACTGTGGACTTTTCTTCTGATTGTGATATTTTATTTTTTTATATTTAACTACTTTAAACCACTTTCAAAATTGAAAAGCAAGTGCTCAACCAGCTATAGAGGTTTAAAACATCTATGTTTCAACTCTAGAAATAGTGCAACACTCACTCTTAAACATAAATTTAACTTTATTTCTTTAAAAAGAAGAACATCGTCTACTATGGAAGCCTGTTTCCGCCATGAATAAAAAATAAAAAAGATAATTGTGACTTTTTAACTTTTTCCCCCAGCATTGTGAGATATAAACTCGCAATTGCGTTATAATAAAGTCACAATTGCGAGCTTAAACCGCAATTCTAAGAAATAAAGTCACAATTTTGAGAAATAAAGTCAGAATCAAAAGATATAAACTAACAATTCTGACTTTTTTTCTCAGAATTGTGAATTTGCATCTCACAATTGTGACTTTTTTTCTCAGAATTGTGAGATATAAACTCCTAATTCTGAGAACATATCAGTCTTTCTTCCTCTCAAAATTTATATCAAAATTTTATATCTCAGAATTCTGAGATACAAACACACAATTGCAAAAATAGTCAGAATTTAAATTTTTTATCTTGCAATTCTGACTTTATTTCTTGCAATTGTGAGTTTATATCATGCAATTCTGAGGAAAAAAGTCATAACTGTGACTATATCTCGCAATTCTGACTTTATAACTTGCAATTGCTAGTTTATATTTTGCAGTTTTACCAACTGCAGAGTATGGAAGCTCATTTCCGCTACTGAATTAAAAATAAACGAAAGTAATGGCTACTTTTTTATCTCACAGTTCTGACTTTTTTACTCAAAATTGCATGATACAAACTCCCGATTTTGACTATTTCTCAGAATTGCAGCTTTATTTCTGAGAAAAGCGAGTTTATATATCACAGTTCTGACTTAATAACATGCAATTGCTTGTTTATATCTAAATTCTGAGAAAAAAAAAGTCAGAATTGCGAGTTTGTATCACAATTCTGAGAAAAAAGTCAGAATTGCAAGACGTAAACTCACAATTGCATGAAAAAAGTTAGAATTGTGAGGTAAAAAGTAGCAATTACCTTTTTTTTATAAACACTATAATATCAGCTTGAACTAAAGCATCTGAAAATAACAAACAAAAGTAACAAACTGTCCTTTTTCTAAGCCTTCTAACTGCCTTACCTCACCCTCATGTTGGGAAGGTGCTCGGCTCTCTGCTGGGGTCTCTGCGGCCTCCTCTCCCTCGGCACCAGCCATGTAGGATCCGGACATTGAAGAGAGTGTGTCGGTGCTAATCTGAGAGTGCTGGCTATGAGAGGACGCCATTGACATCACAGACTGGGCCAAGCTGCTGCTTACCGGGTCTGAACAGGACCGGAAGTGAACAGAAGGACAAACCAATGTAAATGAGTGAGGTTTGATGTGTGTTTCAGTGAGTTAGATATAGCTGTAATGCTGTACCCTCTGGGGAGGTGATTGTGGATGAGAGAGGGGTCCCATTGCAGGAGGACTGATCTATGGCCCCTGAGGATGACAGGGTGATGTTGTCACTTTCAGGGGTCACTCCAGACTGCAGCAGAACACACAATACAACAATCACACTCAGGCTAATGTTGTATTATATATAATCATCACTAGTGGATAGTGTATAATCAATGCAAAAACTATTACTGACCCTAAAATTTTGAATGGAAAAATATATGAAAATATGTATAAATACTGTAATGCTTGTACCTCTTGCTGTTCGACATGCAGTTTTCTCCTACACGTTTGCACTTCAGACTCACTGCATGACTTCTCGTCCTCCTCCTCAGGCAGCACTGAAGAATTCTGGGAGAGGGATCTAGAGAGTCCCCAGAACACACGATTAGCAACGACTCATTTATCTGCTTCCCAAGCCCATAATTTAACCTTCAAGAAAAGCTATAATGTGACTGGAAACAACACCCAGCAAATGTTTTGTAGACATTAAATAACACATTTTTTTACAGAAATACTGAAATACTATACTATTCGATCCTTCAGTTAGGGTTTACTCACTTGGAGCCAGTCTTCTTGTGTTTCACATTCTGGCTGGAGTTGACAGAGTGTTCTAGCGGAGAGAGCGAGCGCGCGGGCGTGTGGTGGCTATCACTGCCATATGTGGGCGTAGATCCAGAAACATGGCCCCTGGTGAGGCCCTGAAGTGGCGGAGCAGATGGCGACGGGTTCAGGGGCCCGTTCAAGGCCTCCAACAGGGACACAGCTTCATAGCCTGGTGGGATGTGCTCTGATGCCTGTAGTAAACATACATGTGGCTGTGAACAACAGTACAGTTTAGAAGTGTCACAACATTTTCGTATTTTTGTATGAATAGACGGTGCATGATTCACTCACCTTCAAGCCATTCTAGATGTATATGACTTTTTTCTTTCAGATGAACACAAGTGGAGTTATATTAAAAAATGTCCTGGCACTTCCAAGCTTTATAATGGCAGTGAATGGCTGTTGAGATTCAATAGTGCAATAGAAGTCCTATAAAGTGTATCCATCCATCATAAAAAGTACTCCACACCCATTCACTGCCATTATAAAGCTTGCAAAAGCAAGGACGTTTTTTTAATATAACTCCAATTGTATTCATCTAAAAGAAGAAAGTCATATACACCTAGGATGGCTTAAGGTTGAGTAAATCATGGGGTAATTTTCATTTTTGGGTGAACTGTCCCTTTATATATTTGTTCTAGATAAAGTTCTGTTTGAACATTGTGAACCAAACATAGTGTGTTACCGAGTGCTCCTCTGAATCTGACGTCTGTGAGGTGATGACAGGGTTGAATCCAGTAGGTGTGAGTGGGCTCAGTTTTTTCCTCATCGCTCGAATTTGAAGGAGGGCACGAAACGCTATAGGAATTAAAAGGAGAAATATGAAATGAGCCAATAAATACAAAATTAGAATAAAAAAACATATGAATAAACAAATTATATTAAAACAAACTAGTGTCAGTATGTCTAGTTTTGTATTCAATGAAATATCCATCACAACACTATAAATGCCAATATAATCTAAGCAAAATTAAATTTCAATCAGAGAGTCCTGTTAAATGAGTTTGGTACAGGGGTTGGTGCTTACGCAGTCGACAGATGGGGCAACAGTTGGCCTGGTAGCGCAGTGTGTCTGCGCAGGCGTTGCACAGGCACAGGTGTCTGCAGGGCAGGATAAGTGTGTCCCGCACGTCCGACAAACACACCACACATTCAGCGCTGTTGTCGCTAATCTCATCTTCAGCCACCTGTAAATGTGAGTGTGTCGTTTTTTTGATACTCATTAATGAATAAATGCTTAGAAGTAACAGATGCTGTCCTTTTAAACTGATATGGAGAGAGTAGAAGCAACTATATTACAGTGAAGAATAAAGTTTATTAAACAGTTTACTATATGTGACCCTGAATCACAAAACCAGTCATAAGTAGCTTGGGTATAAATGTAGCAATAGCCAACAATACATTGTATGGGTCAAAATTATTCATTTTTCTTTTATGCCAAAAATCATTAGGATATTAAGTAAAGATCATGTTCCATAAAAATATTTTGTAAATTTTCTTACTGTAAATATATCAAACTTAATTTTGATTAGTAATACGCATTGCTAAGAAATTCATCTGGACAACTTTAAAGGCGATTTTTGTGCACCCTCAGATTCTAGACTGTTAAATAGTTGTATCTCCGCCAAATATCCTAACAAACCATACATCAATGGAAAGCTTATTTATTCAGCTTTCTGATTATGTATAAATCTCAATTTCATAAGTGACTCTTATGACTGATTTTGTGGTCCAGGGTCACATATTAATCATTTTGGTCATTTAAATCATTCTACTGTCTTTGATTCTGATTCATTTTGTGAATGTAGATGATGACTTACCTTTGATTCTTGACTGTTGTATTTGTTCTCTATACCGTAGATCTCTTGCAACAGGTAACTGACACCATCCACCTAAGATAAAATCATGAGAAGCTTAAAAGGTTTACTGGAAATTTGCCACTTAGAAAAATCAAAGATTTTTATATTACAAAAGCCATTTAATATGAGCTGACCTTTTTGTAAGATATAAGATAGCTGTGCGTTTTTCACATAAATAGTAAGAGGGCCCTTACCACTTGTTTCTGTTTCAAAGGTTTTACACAGTAACTTCCATCCATATGCTAGGAGAAAAACACAGCAACATTATGTTATCAATAATCGTCACAGTAAATTTATTTTTGTTAAATAAACATAACATGTTTTAATTACGCTAGTAATATTATTTAATATTATTTAATATTTTAATACACTTTTTTACATTTACATAGATATTTGGAAATGTGTAACACTGCATACATGGAAAATTTTGCAAATTCTTACATTTCTAAATATAGAGTACTTTTTAAAAGTTTGGGGTCAGTATAATTTTTTAAAGGGAATTTAATAATTTTATACTGCAAGTACACTGCTTCAAGAAATTATCTTTCAATTAAATGCTGTTAAGAATCCAGAAAAAAATGCATCATGGTTTCCACAAGAATATTAAGCAGCGCAACTGATTTCAACATTAATAATAATAAGAAATGTTTTTTGAGCATCAAATCAACATATAAGAAGGATTGATAGATTATGTTATGCTGAAGACCTTGAGTAATGGCTGCTGAAAATTCAGCTTTGCATCACAGGAATAAAATTACATTTTAAAATATATTAAAATAGAAAGTAGTTACTTTAATTGTAATAAAATTTCACAATATTGCTGGTTTTACTGTATTTTTGATCAAATAAATGAAGCATTTGTGAGCATTGGAAATTTCTTCAAAGATATTTTTAAAAAAAACAAAAGATTTGAGCATTAGTGTACAAAAATACAAAACATTTTCTTTTTTATAAAAAAAAAAAATCATACCTTCTCAAAGGTTGCAAGAAGAACATGGGAGTGTCCTAAATGCTCTGCACAAACAACAAACCAATACATTTGTATATATATTTCCATATGAATTTTTACATATATATTATATCCAGTTACATCAAACTCACCATCTCCCTCGTCCACTACTGCTTGTACAACCATGGGGTAGATGTCTTTATCCATGTCAAACAAAAGCTGTGTAACAATAAACCACATTGCTAGATTTAACATGCATTTGCTCGATTATTTCTTTAATAAAACAGATTAAGACTAATTCAGTCTGACCTATTTTAACCTCTCTTCAAAAAAAAGCAAAATCACTGACACAAAAGGTCATAGCTAGCTGTTACCTCCTCATCTGCCCACTCTGATAAGTTGACGTAATGAGAGGGCAGACAGAACTGTTGGCAGACGCCACGTTTGAAATGCACCGTCTCTGACTGCAGAGAGCTGTCCTGCGGCAAGTATCTGTCAACAACACACAATATAACCCAAGCTTTGATGTCATTTCCCAACTTGCCACTCTCTGATCAACTGGTAAAGGCTGAGTTTGAAGTGTTTGCTTAATAAATAATAATAAAAGGAAAACTCAAGGTGTGTCTAATGCTCAACTTACATTGGCACACCATTGTGAAACTCTTCAATGGCTTGGTAGTATATAGTGATGGCAACTTGTGTGTCGGCATCAAAGGTAAACTCAATATTATAGCAGCTGTGGCTTTTCCCAACTTCCTGTCCAGGCAGCTTCATGTCTTCACTACATCTGCAATCAAAATTACAAACTTTACTAAGATTTCAGCAACAAATGTTAATGCACTGAAAGATAAATAATATATTTAATAAATGCATCAGGTTTTGTTCACAAGTGACAAAAAAGAGTGTAAAAACAAATATCTGACTATAAAATAAATATATATATACATATATATATATATTTACATATTTTTTGTGGCTTTTGGCCCATGTCTTTTAGCTTTGAGGTAGGGGTCAACTGATTATTGGCGCCGATATTAAGCATTTTTATGGTTATCGGTATTGGTCATTTTCAAAACCGATTACCAAAAAAAATATTTATTTTAGATATATTGTATTATTATTTCGATATATGTATAGTTAAATATTTTTGTGGCTTTTGGCCCATGTCTTTTAGCTTTGAGGTAGGGGTCAACTGATTATTGGCGCCGATATTAAGCATTTTTATGGTTATCGGTATTGGTCATTTTCAAAACCGATTGCCGAAAAAAATATTTATTTTAGATATATTGTATTATTATTTCGATATATGTATAGTTAAATATTTTTGTGGCTTTTGGCCCATGTCTTTTAGCTTTGAGATAGGGGTCGACCGATTATTGGTGCCGATAGTAAGCCTTTTTAGTGTTAGCGGTATCTGTCATTGTCAAAACCAATTTTTGATATATACATATTTATTTTACGTATTAAAAAAATACGATAAAATCATTTATAAGTATTTAAATAATTTTTTTGTCAGATATATATATATATACATATGTTTGGCCAATTGGTGCCGATATTAAGCCTTTTTCAAATTTTCAAAATTTCATTTTCAAAACCGATTACCGATAAAATAATTTAAAAGCATTTAAAGAAAATTTTTGTTTTGTCTTTTGTTCTTAATTTTGCCATTTATTTTTATTTTTACATCAGACATATATATATCGGTTATATATCAAAATATCGGTTATAGGTCTACTTGATCTGTAATGATCAATATTCTTCCCAAATGTGCTGTTTTATCAAATACTTAGACACAGGAACTCATCACATGATTTCTATAAGAGCTCTATCAGGTGTACTAACAATGTTTCCCATGAAAAATCTCACCTGACAAGTCGCAGAGTGTCTTTACGGATGTTGATGAGACTGCGGAGAGTCTTGACTGGCTCATGTGGAGGGGGAGCATTGTACGGGAACTACAAATCACAGTCAGTGAGTCAGTAGTGAGCGTAAAGTTATTGATTATAATATTTTTAGAAGCACTTTGTTCTGTTTTATCCGCTCACATGTCTGATACACACAAAGGATGTTGCAAAAAAATGAAAAATAATCTGGAAACAGAACCACATCACAATGAAGGTGATGTACACTGATCTCCAAACAAGCCGTTGTGCTGATTCATGTGTGTGTGTGAGTCTGCCCTGGAAAAATGCAATGCACAAACATGCCCATGTGCCAGAGAGTCATCAAGAGTGTGTTCGTGTGTGGGTCAACACTGGGTGAGCCTGTCACCTCCCCTTCCCCCTCCCCGGAGTTCAGACTGAATGTGGCTCTCTGTATTACTTGCGGTAAGCTGTCGCTTAAATCCACAGCATCGCTAGCCTGTCTGCTCAGAGACAGGCCTAGCAGCTAATGCATACAGTGTAAATAAAAGACCAACCGCATACAAAAATACATGTATGGTTTCATAAAAGCACACATACATATCAGAAAGATCTGGATAAAGCTTCCACCAACATATAGTAATTTACATTTTCCTACCTTTAATATTCAATTAAAGTAGTGTAGTGAGTAGCGAAGTAGTGAGTCAGAATTACAAGTAAAATATCTGTTTTAAAGAAAATATAAATAAATAATATTCTAATATAAATGTTTATATGTATATTGCATATGCATGAATTTATATGAATTCTTCCTCTTCTTTTTATTATTGTTATTATTATGAAAATAGGTTTAAATAATTCATTTAAAAATGTCTTTAAATTGTTAATATAAAATATTATAAAATACTTCAAATTATACATCATATACAAATGCAACTTTTTTTTTAATCATGAATTTTAAAATATCTGTGATTAATATCTAACCAAGTAAAAATGAGTCATGAGGCATATTGTTGTCGATCATCTCTGAAAATGAGATCACACAAGGTAAAATCAATGAACAGAGCATGACCTCCTATAAAAATCAGTCAAAAATGGCTGCATCTAATCTATGTTACCAGGAAATGAAATGCAATCTTACCACAACTGGTCTGTTGCCTAGGAAGTTGAGGTCAGTATTTTCACCAAAGAGGTAGCCTTCAGGATGAGTTGAGTCAAACTTTTCTCCTCCCATAATAAAATGGCTAGCAAAATAACTTCCTGCATGACAACGAACAGATTAAGTGTTACAGATATTGAACAATATGTATATGTACATTTGTCACAACTATGACTTGTAAGTGCACATCTAGTCAGTGTTTTGCACATCAGCTTGATTGTAAATGTACCGAACCATATCTCAACACTATAAAACACACAAAAATGTTTTACATGATTGCATAATGGGGTAAAAACAACTGGACTGGTTTTATTATATTTCGTTATTTCATCCTAATTAACCTGACAACTGCATTACACCAACACCAAGTCATTTTAACAAGAGATCAGTTAGAATTATCTCTTTTAATAGATAACAGATGCACATTTAAATTTTTAGTGACAAGCAGACTAATAAATGGTTTTAAAAACAGATATAGATGCAAACACCTACACTCTTCCCACCAAGACAAATGAAAGGTTTCAGAATGAAAATGAAGACGGATAAAGCAGACTAGAGAACCAATAGATTAAAGAAAGACAAGCTCAAGGGCAGACAGAGGATAGCAACCGCCATGGGAAGACACAAGGGTAGATAGATGAACAAGCTTGAAACTGGAGCAGAAGCTAGCAAGAATCAGGCACAAGTCCCAAGCTGCACATATAGACTATCTGGTTACTTGTGGTTAACACACTGACATTCATCATCTCATTTGCATGTCTTCTAAAACTAACATGATGACTGCTGCGTTTTCTAAACATACAGGAAAATACTGTTATCTAAAAATCAAATAGTCACAATAAATTCTTTTTACACACAACGGGCATGCTTGCTTCAGATCAGTTTATTGCTGTGTACAAAATCATCCAAGACATTTGTTCTAATTATAGTGCATTTCGGTAGACTGTAGACACTGCACTACTGGAATGATGAGCCGTATATCAATATAAAGACAAGCATCTATGGGCCTACTCTGTCTCTCAGAGACAGACTTGCTGACCAAGACACAGTGGGTGGTGGCCCAGGCCCTCTGGAGTTCAACTGAACAGAAGGACCCTCTCAATTTAATTGCAAGGAGAAGCAAGAAAAATATTTAACAAAATTCCACAAGCCAATTTTATGGTAAATGGCCATTTTTACATATAATATATATTAAATACATATATATGTAGTTACATAGATAATATAGTAAATATAATATAAAAGGAATAAGCACAATATTTTAATATAATATAATATAATATATTATAATATAAAATAATATATATTTTCTTACCGGATTTAGGTGGGTATCTGTAAACAGAATTGGATGGTATATCGACCTCCTCCACTCCTGCATTCTGTCGGCTTGTCAAAGCTCCCATTTCCACTAGCTATGAATTGAAATAACACTAAACGATTGCAAACCTACTGCTGCTGCGTCTCCTTTTGCCCGAACATCTCCTTCTTCACGCAAAGACCCGTTTTTTGCTCTTCGCTTTTATATTTTTGGCTATGCACAGGATTAGTTGGTGCTCTTAATGCCCTGTAAGCTCCGCACAGACTCCCTCGTTGTTTTGTCTGCAGACACAAGCTGCTTTTTGCGTCCTGCAGACTGTAGCCCTATTATAAGGCTGTCTCTGCCTCCGTGGTCGGCATCCTTGGCTAAGTTGCGAAGCGGAGTGAGGTGCTGTCTATATGACACAGTTTCTCGGCATGTTTATCATCACCATCCCTGTATCCTCTGTTCTCCGAGCGCTTGAGCGATGGGATGCAGATGCGTATCAGTGATGTAGAAACAGAATAAGAAAATAGAACGGCAGTGGGTATTAAGCGCATTCTGTAAATGGGCGTGGCTTAGAGGCCCGGATGTTGCTTCTAATTAATATGTAATTAGATGCATATTTAAAAAACATGACATTTTCTAAAAATAACGGTTATAACAAGTTTCCTTTTATGTTTATTAATATTATATCACTTCCAATTACTATTTCTTTACTTTTCTGTCAACATTACTATGGTAAACACGCCTGCTAAAGTAGCACACGCATGTGTCAACTGTTACTTTTCTCTGCGCTGATGAGGATAGACCAATCACAGTCGTTTGCGGGTCGACGATAATGATTTTTAAAAATCGATTGCTTTCACGGATTTGCATTTATATATCATGTACCAATCTTTCTACTCAATACGGTTAAAATACTATAGTTTAGGTATACAAAGATCTCCAGTAAAACAATAAAAACGTACTTAGATTTGAATGAAGCTCAATGGAGTATTAAGCTCTCTGAACCGCCAGGCGCCCCCTGTTGGAAGTCTGCATTATGTTTCAACAGAAAGCCATTTCAGCTAGTAAGATTTGCTGCTCAATGATCAGTGCTGTATTACTGTCCTCAGAAGCGCTATTGGCCACCCCTGACGTCAGGCTTAAATCCAGACTTGAGGTTTTGCGCAGTACAAACACATCCTGCCTCGCCAAACGTGACCTTCCCCGAATTTTTGGATGTGATTCTCTGCAGTGCAGTAAGGGAGCCTCAACTGGTGTTCATTTAGTGGCCCGTTGTGTCACTGAGCTTTGTTTTAATTGACAGTGAAATTTAGATATATTCTCTTATAAATATATTCCTCTCTCTGTATATAGCAATCTCTTCTGCTCACCAAGCCTGCATTTATTTTTCTAAAATACAGCAAAAGCAGTAATATTGTGAAATATTTGTACTATTTAAAATAACTGCTTTCTATTTGAATATATTTTAAAATGTAATTTACTACAAAGCTTGATCATCAGTGTCACACAACCCTTCAGAAATCATTCTAATATGCTGATTTGTTGTTTAAGAAACATTTATTATTATTATTATTATCAATATTTAAAACACTTTATATATTTTTTCAGAATTCTTTGATGAATAGAAAGATCCAAAGATTAGCATTTATCTAAAATATATATATATATATATACTTTTGTAACATCATACAAATACCATTCAAAAGCTTGGAGTCAGTATATATATATTTTTTTATTTTATTTTATTATATATGAATACTTTTGTTTAGCAAGGATGCTAAATTGATCAAAAAGAATGATAAAGGCATTTATAATGTTACAAAAGATTTATATTTCAGATAATTGCTGTTCTTCTGAACTTTCTAAACCTGAAAAAAATCCACTCAGCTGTTTTCAGCATAATAATAATAATAATAAATGTTTTTGAGCAGCAAATCAGAATATTAGAATGATTTGTGAAGGATCATGTGACTGGAGCAATGATGCAAAAAATTCAGCTTTGAAATCGCAGGAATAAATTGCAAGTTAAAATATATTCAAACAGAAAACAGTTATTTTAAATAGTAAAAATCAAAATGTTAATTTTTGCTGTACTTTGGATCAAATAAATGCAGGCTTGGTGAGCAGAAGAAACTTCTAAAAAACCTACTGGTAGTGTAGCTTCTTGTATAAAGATTCAATTTATACTAGGAAAAAATAATATTATAAGTATGTCTAAAATATTATGTAGACAATATTAAATTTCTACATCAGTACAGTACTGTTTTTTAAATATAGGTTTATTTTTAATAGGTTGAGGTAAAACAAATGATCTTGTCTGTTACATTTTGTTCAGACTCGTGCTAAATTTGCAGGTCTTTGTTCTTTGTCAAGAGGAGATTGTGAGATCAAGTAACCTGTAGTATCGCTTAGACACCAGAAGCGGCAGCATTTTCACCCTTGCAAGGGAAATAAAAGCCAACCTCCACCGACCACGGACATCCGGTTACCGCCATTTTAGAGTGTTATCCGCTCTCGGCGTGTTACTTTGGACTCTCCCGAATGCTTCGTTGTTTTTCTTGAAAATCTCGCTCGTAGCTCTATTATTTTTGCATAACATACTGTAGTAGTGTTAGTGATTCAAGATGAGTTACGGCAGACCTCCGCCCGACGTCGAGGGCATGACATCTTTAAAAGTCGACAATCTGACGTACCGCACGTCTCCCGAAACGCTGCGGCGGGTTTTCGAAAAGTACGGCCGGGTGGGGGACGTTTATATCCCGAGAGACCGGTACACAAAAGAGAGCCGTGGGTTCGCCTTTGTCCGTTTTCATGATAAGCGGGACGCGGAGGATGCAATGGACGCGATGGACGGCGCGCTGCTGGATGGGCGCGAACTGCGCGTGCAGATGGCGCGATACGGCCGCCCGCCAGATTCGCATTACGGCCGCCGCGGAGCCCCACCGAGGAGGTACGGAGGACATGGACGGAGAAGCCGAAGGTAAGGCTTACATACGCAATCTCTTATTTTAGTATTTTCGTTTTAAACTACTGCGAGTTACCGTTCGAAGTTCACATCTGAGGCCCTTAAATTTGCGGCCTTTAGGCCTAGAGCTATCAAAACAACACGTGCTAAAATCCTTGTTTTGCTTATAAATGTGACTTTTTTTATCACCGTAAGTACCTTAATTCACTGTTAATGAGTTTGAAATCGCTTTCCGTTTTTAAAATATTAAGTCATACCGTCGTATCTGTGCAAACTTTGCGAACGGTCCAAAATAGCGATTCGTGATCGAACGATTCTTTTGAGTCGGTTCTTTTGAATCGATTGTAGCCGTTTGAAAACAAAATACATTCCGAGCGATTTTATTGCAACCCATTCGCTTTTTAATAAAACTGCAATGATTAATGTACTTTTTAATTAGGAATAGTTCCTTGAACCGAATTATTCGAAAGACCGATTCATGGAAATGAATCAAACTTAACATCAATGTGCCGCGAGTTTTTTGTGCTTTGCTAAAACATGTGGTAACTCAACTTGAATTACTGGTTTTGTTGAACACCACAAGCCTCTAGTTGTTTTGCAACTACGCTTTGTTCACGTTTAAACATGTAAAAGAATCTCATTTTTAATTGCAAAGATTTTTAAGGGTGTTTTGTAATACTGTAACACCAGCTGCTGCTTGTTTCTCTATGCAGACAATCTCCGTACTAATTTGTTCTTTTGATTATTTGTTTTTAGCCGTAGTCCTCGGCGCAGGAGGCACAGCAGGTCTAGGTCCAGGAGCAGGAGCCGGTCCCGTTCCCGTAGCAGATCCCGCTACAGCCGTTCCAGATCCAGGTCCTACTCCCGTTCCCGGTCTAGGTCCCGTTCCCGCTCCAAAACCCGCACACCACGCAGAAGCAAGTCCAAATCGGCATCCAGGTCCCGGTCGAGGTCTAAGTCCAAGTCTCGCTCCAGGAGCCGTACTCCGAGATCGAACAAAGGATCCAAATCACGATCCAGATCAAGAAGCAGACCCAAATCTCCAGAGGATGCCGGAGCCACTGCTGAATCGTGAAGCATAGGTGAGCCTAATGTTTTGTATAAAAGTATATTCATAATGTTGTTGTCATCCAAAAATATGAATGGCAAGTGTATTTTTTACTTTTTTTGTTTATAGTTAATATCCCTGGTAGTCCTGAACTTTTGATTTAAGCAGACCATCTAATGACCCCATTGTAACTCTCGTCCAAAGTGGGGCTAAAGTGAAGGCATGCACTAATAGCTCACTTAAAATGGCTGCTTAAAATCATATTTTAATATTTCGCCCTTCTACTTCTTTTTTCACCAAGTCCCTCAGGACATCTGCAGATGTAGTAGATCGGTAGATGCATCATCTCAAAGGAGGTGTCAGGTTTTACCCAAGTTTAGTTTGTTGGAGCTGTTATTCACAGCATTTGTCTGGTATCGCCGTTTCTGCATGACTTAAGGGTTTTTTAATTCACTCCCTAAACCTCACAACAGATATTTGATTTGGAGCTGTCGTGGGTATAACCGTAAGTATATTTGTTTTGAAACGTGTACCAGCCAAAATCCATTGATTTTATCTAAATGTGGAATTCTTTCCTCCAAGCTGCTGATTCCTGTTTGCAAAAGAGGAGTTTGGGGCAGTTTGAGAGCAGTTAGTGTGTGATCCGACCATTGGCTGCCTGCTGCTGATTGGCGGTTGCTATGGAGCAGGTCGGTCTCATTGAGTGTTGAGGTGGTGTTGAGGTACGTCTGCAGGACAATGGACTGAGACCTTTTCATCATCCTTGTCACAAACTCATGTCTATCGTGGCATAGGCAAAAGCGGGATGGATATGGGGTGTGTTCTCAAAGCTAGTTTAAGCTGTCTGGCTGCAGGATGTCTGATTTCATTCAGGCATATAATTTAGTAATCTAATTACGGGTTGGTTGGTTCTAACCACCGATAAATGCTTTGTACGTCAGCTTGCCGACACTTAAAGTGGCTATGAGAAGTTAACTTCACCCTCAGGTTTGTTGGCTCTCTTCCCATGAGGTTTCTCGCAGAACAAACATCAGGTACACGAGGTTTCTTGCAGAACAAAAATGAGGTCCATAGATTAATTGTAAATATGGCTAGCTTCTCATTGTTTGTTCTGTATAACTGAGGACCAGCTATTGAGCATTGCCTAATATGCAATGCTTCGTTTTAGGACGATTATTGTACAACCTTCTCTGCTTTGCTCTTTGAAACTAACTTAGTTCTTCTTTTCTTCTAGATGTCAGCTGATTGAATCTTCGAGGATCGCATCGAACAGATGTCCGTCTGAGGATACTCAAATTATCCATATATCAGACCGAAAGGTTATTGTAATTTGGTCTAAATCTTTTAAATGATTTCTTTTCTCTTTTTGTTGCCCACAGTTGTTTTTGTATCATACATTTGAATTCCATGTGATATTAAATGATCTTTATGCCTAAATTGGGCTGCTAGGTGAAATCACTTCACTTCATTTTTGGTAGTTTTCATTTTGTTTTGAAACTCCCAGACTATAAAGTAAGTTCTTTTTAATCAGTTTTTTTGTTCTTAATAAACATTTATTAATGGACAGTTTTGGATGTTGTGAATATTTCTTTGACCTTAAAGGACTGGGTAGAGATTGCAATTTGGCCACTAAAAAAATCCTATGTAAAACCGTGACATCGTAACGATTGCTAACCGAGCAGGTGTTATGGTTTAAATGGAAAATTTAACCACAACATGATTCTAATATTCTCTCTTGTGTATTTTCTATGCACTAGGCGCAGTTGCGTAGCAGTTGAGTTTTGCTGGTTAGCTGTTAAGGTGGCGTGTTGCGGTGCAGAGTGCTTGGCTGTTTCCAGTATTCTCCTGATTGCTCCTGTGTAACGCCTTGATTTTGTTTAAATTTTGGCTGCAGCATTCATTCTTTTTGCAGAAAGCTCCTGTGCAAGTCCTTTTGTGAATACCCATTATAAGGCAGATATCTGAGCTTATTTCACATCTCCGGAAGAGTTCTATGATTTGTGACATGCTCACTTGGTCGTAACCTCCATGTGAATGATGATGAAAATAAAGGTTTTCTTTCTTGGAGCATGGCTGATTTGATGTATACCTAATTTTTACTAGTTTGTCAGTGTCTTATGTTTGGTGTAAAGAAACAAATTAAACCTTCCTTAACTGGAAATAAATTGTGCGTTGATATAAAGTATTGGTACACGTGTGATCTCATTCATGGATTCACACCCAATCATTTCTGGTGAAACTTTAAATCTTAAGGTTTATTTCAAAGTTAAATTGGTCAATAAGACTTACCAAACATTTTTACTTGGGTTTGTGTACAAAAATATTGACTTTGGGGGGAAAAAGTCAAAATAAACTAAAAAAAAAAAAAACAATATATGAACAAAATGCAAGTTTTGCCCATTTGCAATCCATATGAAGCACTTGATGCAATACATCAATCACTAAACTGCATGATAAACACAATGAAAAACACCTAAAATGCCTGTCTGTTTTAAAACGGTGATTAAAATTTAGCACACACCTTGTTGATGTATACTTTATATAGGCAATCAGATGAGCCTGGAATATGAACGCAATGCGCTAAAGGTTCAGTGTTTTCTTTAGAATGGTTTTCTATGGGAAACCATCTATTGTGAAACGTTGTGCGTTGTTTATATTTTAGGTTCAGCTGCTTGCCTGTACAAAGTACGCATCAATAAGGTGTACAGTCAACATTTGATGTGGATCACAGAAAAGTTAATCAAAGTTGTCCTAAAACAAGAATGGGTGTTTTGGTTTTAGGACAACTTTGATGAAAGGTTTTGATCCACTTTAAATATTGACTACTATATGTTGAATTTCGCCTTCTAACATCATTTTACTACATAACTACTTAATGCAAACCATGTAAAAACTGGTGGTCAGTGGACCAAAGCCTAGTGTTGTCCCCTAGCTGGGCGTTCCTATAAGGGAGTGATGTCATGTGAAAACTATCAGTTGTAAAGTTAAAAAGTTTTTACTTAAAATGTTACAACTGGATCTTCTGGTGAAAACTGGTGACTTCTCCAATCATTTAGTCTGCATAAGCTTTGCCCCTACAAGCATCTCAAAATCCAATCCAAAACCGATGCATAGAACAAAGTGCCCATCCTACATGTTTTCTTTGTGATAGTCCATTACAGTGAGATATATGGAAAATGTATATGGAAAAATCTGTTAAACCCACTATGTTATGTCTTTGGTTGCTAATTGTGCTTATTCCACATAACTGGACCATTTATGTATATATATGCATATTAAATTTCTTTAAGTTATTACATAACTATCATTAAACTCAAACCTTTTGAGAAGCCATCCTAAGCTGAATGCATCTTTTCATTGATCCAGTTTATGAACTTGGTGACACGGGCATAGATACCGGGCCTGTTCTTCTTTCCACATCTGTCACCCCAACTCACCACACCATAGATGTAATGAGTCTCATCCTTTTGACAAACCAGGGGTCCACCAGAGTCACCCTATAAAAGGTGAAAAAAAAAAAGTTGGTACATACTGTGCCATTGAGTTGACACAATCATTTTTCATAAGACTTTGTGTTTGATGTATATTAAAAGGACAGTTCACCCAGTTTTTCTGTGAACTCTCCCTTTAATAGAACCTTTAATTTTAATTTTTAATTTGAGACTGGAACACACCTGACAAGAGTCAGTCTTTCCCTGCATATATCCAGCACACATCATGGAATCATCCATTCTGTTTCCGTAGACATTACGAGACATACAGCGCTTCTGAGAGATTAAGAGAACTTTAGCATCCAGCAGATGAGGAGAGACAGCATCCTCTGGAAAAAAAAAATAATAATAATAGATCACAAATATTCTCAAGAGGCAGTACAGTGAAAATTGAATCCAGAAACCACACCTTTCTCAGTGGCTCCATAGCCTGATATGGTGCACACTGTTTCATCAGGAAATGAATCAGTGGGCAGACATGCTGCCCTAACGGACCTGGTCTCATTGGCGCACCGTCCATTTACTGCCTTTAGTTTCAGCAGGGCTGGCATAGATAAAAAAAACAAAAGCACTGTGAGGTGGACATAACTGCTTTAGAAAACATTTCAACAGTACCGTAGACTGTTCACAATGCACTTTGAAATGAAAATGAAAATTCATCCTCAAAACTTGAATACAGAAGATTATTTAGATAGATAGACTTAGAGTGAATCACTAACCTATATCATTATACAGGGCTTCAGATGTCTCTGTATAGTTCTCATGAACAATGATTTTTTCCACCTCAAGAAACTGTTTTGTGGGATTATCTTTCTCCAGGTTCACACCACCCATCTCCACCCTTACCTCCTCATTCTCATTACTGCCATGATCATCCAGGAATACAATTTAATAGAAATAGTAACTTAAAGACATCATAAAATCAAAAGGACAGTTTGTGGTTGAATGTTACATAGACCTACTGCAACACCACTACCCCAAGAAGCCCAACTTACATGCAGTGGGCAGCAGTTAGGACCCAGCAGGAGTCAATAAGGGTTCCTCCACAGCTGTGGCTAAAGAATGCATTAGAGCCCTTGGGACGGACCTGAAATGAAACCTGCCAAGGATGGGCTTCAGGCCGAGACTTCTTCCCACCAAATATCCTTGGGGCTATCATACTAACTTGAGTCTTTCCACAATCAGAAAACTCCAGTTTTGCAGGGGCTGTGGAGGGTTTTACTGGTTCTGTGAGATTTTGAAAAATAAGAACAGTATTGCAGTTAACACAGATTGCTAGAGAAGGTTGAAGAATGTATATGTTTCTTTCTTTGCATTCATATAAGAGATAGACAGTAGAAGGAAAATCTGTGCCTGTTTCTGAGCATGGCTTGACATTACAGTAGTCCCACCGGAGGTCGCCCTTGTCTTTCACAAAGCACCAGGGTTCCCGGTCTCCATCCGGATTTCTTAAAAGATGAAGATAATTCTTTACACATCATGTTACAACAGTTCATTGTGAGATTTACTAAAACTGAATCCTACCTGCAGTAATTGTGGGCTCCAATGCTCTCATTCCCTTCAAACTCCTTGAACGGAATGCGATAGTAGTTCCATGGTAAACATTCCAATTTTTCCACTGTCTCACTGGCAAAACCTCTGTATGATTCCCCATTCCCCTCATAGCAATCATTTGGACCTAAATACAAAATGACATAATATCCTCACAACCAGTGCCATATGCGAAAACATCTGTAGGGTTAATGTGGGCTCAAAAGCTCATTATTATCATTTTTTCTGAGGTAAATCACAATACAACTATTAAAGCAGGGGGGAAAAAAACCTTAAGGACATTTTCGGGAAAAAAATTAAAAATAAATATATATATATATATATATATATATAATTTCTGTATTTATTATTTAAATGTAATATGCACATATATATATATATATATATATATATATATGCATTTATTTATTTATTTATTTATTTATTTATTTATTTATTTATTTATTTATTTATTTATGCAGTGCCCTCCACTAATATTGGCACCCTTGGTAAATATGAGTGAAGGTGGCTGTAAGAATAAATCTGCATTGTTTATCATTTTAATCTTTCATTCAAAAAATTCACAATATTCTAACCTATCATTTAAGTGAAACCATGGAAAGCAGGGGGAAAATCTCTTTATGAAATAAATGTTTTTCTGTAGTTCATGTTGACCACAATTATTGGCACCCAATTATTGCAATGTCCTTTATTCAAGATAACAGCTCTGTGTTTTCTTCTTTAATGCCTGAAGAATTTGGAGAGCACCTGACAAGAGATCAGAGACCATTCCTTCATACAGAAACTCTTCAGATCCTTCAGTTTCCCAGCTCCATGCTGGTGCTTCTTCTCTTCAGTTCACCTCACGCATTTTCTATAGGGTTCAGGTCAGGCAACTGGGCCGGCCATGGCAGAAGCTTCGTTTTATGCTCAGTGACACATTTCTGTGTTGATTTTGATGTTTGATTTGGATCACTGTCCTGATGGAAGATCCAACCACAGCTCATTATAGAACTTCTAACAGATGCAGTCAGGTTTACATTTTTTATCTGTTGGTATTTGCTGGAATCCATGATGCCATGTATCTGAACAAGATGTCCAGGACCTCTGGCAGGAAAATAAGCCCACAACATTAAAGATCCAGCAGTATATTTAACCGTGGGCATGGGGTACTTTTTGTACCAAACCTATCTTGAGTGTTTGCTGCCAGAAAGCTCTTTTTTTTTAGTAGTTTCATCTGACCACAGAAGCCATTCCCATTTGAAATTCAAGTTGTGTCTGACAACTGAATATGCTGGAGTTTGTTTTTGGATGAGCAAGGAGGATTTTTCTTAAAACCCTCCTGAACACCATGTGGTGATGAAGGGGCTGTTTGAATTTTTTTAGTCTTTTGGCCCCAAGACTCAACTAATCTCTGCAACTCTCCTGCTGTGATCCTTGGAGAGTCTTTGGACACTTAAACTCTCCTCCTCACCATGCATTAGGACGATATAGACAAACATCCTTTTCCAGGCAGATTTGTAACATCTTTAGTTGATTGGAATTCTTAATTATTGTCCTAATGATGGAAATTGGGATTTTCAATGCTTTAGCTCTTTTCTTACAGCCACTTTCTATTTTGTGAAGCTCAACAATCTTGTTCTGCACATCAGAACTGTATTATTTGGTTTTATTCCTTGTGATGGATGATTAAGGAAATTTGGCCTTTGTGCTCCTCATATATATAATCCTGTGAAACAGGAAGTTATTGCTGGGCAATATCATACTCCTAGTCATTCTAGTGTGCTAAATAAATGCAAATATGAATGGGAATATACTTCAGAAATATTTTACTCATTATAATTTCTAAGGGTGCCAATAATTGTGCCCAACATGCATATGAGAAAAACATTTATTTCATAACGTAAGTTTCCCCCCACTTTTTAATTGTTTTACCTTAATGAAAGGTTAGCATTTTGTGGATTTTTTGAATGTAAGATCATAAAGATAAACAAAGCAGATTTATTTTCATAGCCGTCTTTGCTCATATTTACCAAGGGTGCCAATATTAGTGGAGGGCACTGTATGCACATTACATTCAAATAATAAATACAGAAATTGTTTTATCACTTGTTTAGATCATCTAAACGTTCTATAACTTAACGTTAATTGAAAGTTTGAAGAGTGAAGAGTAGAAGAATAAAAACTACAGTAAACAACTGTGGTAAAAATGTTTATCGTAAAACAATTTTAAAAAATCAATGACGCATCAGAAATGTGTCTTTCTCTGTATGTGAGACGCAAGGAAATAACACTGAAAAAAGTCTTAACCCTAGCACATGAGTTAAGACCAACATGCCTAAAATCGCTTGTAAATACGAGGACATGGCAACACTGCAAGACAGTGCTCTATAAAGCAGCCTCTCGAGCAGAAACAAAACACAGCGGTCTTTCAGCGGTAGTTTAGTTAAAATGGGGGGACAAAAAGAGCCTTTAGCCAAAAAAAAAAAAAAAAAAAAAAAAGGCAGATACCAAACGGCTAAATTCTTATTCACTCCAGCAAGACGCCAAAATGTTGCTATGGTTACAAATGCAGGAGTGACTGCTGTTCCGTACACACTTAATATGACGTCATAAAGAAAGCATTCTAAATCACTCTTGGTAAGTTCAAAGTTCAGCGGATGAAGTGACTGTTCTCCTCGCAGGGTTACCGACACTTTTCTCTGTTATAACTCCGTGGTACATTGTTTGTAGTTTGTAAATATGTAAAAGCAATTGAAGTCGGTATAGTTGCCCCCCCTGCTGGACTGTGGTGGTCTGTAGGTGTGCAGGGGGGTCCGGGTAATGTTGTAAATGACCGGTGTGGTGTAGTGCATTGTGTGTGGTGGGGGGTGTGACACGGTGATTGACAACAGAAGGCCGGGGTGTTTTCTCTCTCTTACCAAATTAGCTTTAATGGTTTATAGCAACCCCGCCTGACCCCGCCCTTCATTAGTAATGGCTGTTAATCACTGTTAACACCTGCTATAAACCATATTTATGAGTAGATAGAAATCAAAAACATATTCAAAGTAATGAAAAAAATAAATTACTAAAGAGTTCAAAATACATTAAAATTATTCAATGAAATGCAGTAACTGCAATAAAGCTGATGGTGTTGTTGTTTTGAACACTTAAATCTCATGATTTAAATCAGCATCCAGAAACTTCAGTGCACATAAACTAGAAAATATGAAAACAGAATACAAAACCCCTTCCATGGACTGGACTGTAAACATTATACAGTAGGTCAATGTGGGCTCCAATGCTTCTTATTGTCTTTTCTGAGGTAAATCACATTATATGACTATTCACAAGCTGTTTTAATGATGGTATAAATGCTTGGAAATAATATTTGACATTTTCAAGTCTCTTTATCGCAATGTTTTGTTACATTTAATATAATTTTTTAATGTGGCGTGAGAACAATCACGTTTTTCTCTTTTCAACTAGTTATGGCTTGAAATAAACAGGAATAAATATCATAAGACATGTTGAAAACAATCAGAACAATTTAATAAAATGAGTGTCTTATGTAATCAATGAATTAGTGTTTGAAAATGGTCAAGAAAACAAATTGTACATAGTGTAACAGTCGTAACGTAACCTCAGAAACGGCAACAATATAACTTAATAACTATAACAATATAACAAAATAAGACAGTATATTACCAACTTGGCAGAACCTCCCACTGTAATTTTCAGGACATTCGCATGTGAAACTGGCTCTGGTGCGGCCTTTAACACACTTTCCTCCATTCAGGCATGGACTCGGGTCACAAGCAGAGGCTAATATTGCAAACAAGTATTAAACTTAAACACTTTTTCAGGAACACAGAAAATAAGTAGCAATTCACTTAAATCTGACAGAATAAGAACTGTTTTAATGATCTCATTCATAAAAATCACTGAAAATCTACTGAAACTCTTTGAAAGTAATTTGCTTTATTTCAGAAATTGGAGACAGAGATGCTCACCTTTCTTGCACGAAGGCGCCCCATAGGGCGGGTGGCATTTGCATTCATAAAACGGGGCTTCCAGAGTTCTGACACAATCACCATGACCACACTTCACTTTCTTACACACGTTCCTCTCTGCAAGATCCCAACATGATAACTCAAGAACGATTCACACTTTTACTGATTAATAATGATTGTTTTTAGGTACAGCTTATTAAGAGCTCACCATCCTGGCAGTTTTTGCCAATGTAAGGCTCTTTACAGGTGCATTTGAAGCTGCCACTTTCTAGGACCTCACATACACCGTTGTTCTGGCATGGATTTGGATCACATACTTCTACAGAAGCATTGAACAGGATCAGTGTACATGTGTTTGTGAGCACCAAACTGAACCCTGTCTACTTAAGTGTTTAAGTTCTTGCCTGGTTCATCAAAGAAGGAAAAGATCCAATCAATGTTTTCGTTAATTTCAGCTAAGGATGTTTCCTCTGTGGGGTCATTAACAGCATAGTCGTACATTTCTGTCAAGAGGGAGAGAGAGTAATAATACTGACGTGTATAGGCTAACAACCTTGCAAACGCATAAACAGATGTCAGCTAATATGTTAAGACTTCTCACCATCAAAAGTTAAAACATCATCCAGCAGACCCTGAAACAGTTGACATAATTGCATTCATACAGCAGTGTAATATCACTCAATTCAACATATAAGTTTAAGCTGTTTTGAAGTAGTTTCACATGGTTACATACCGGTGCTGCTTGGACTGGCAAAGTGAGGCCAGAAAGGCCAATCAGAAGCAGAATCACTGGAAACATGATTTCAGCAGTAAAAGATGTATAATCAAACACCACAAAAGTCCCTTGTCTATATTGTGGGTAGTAAATATGTTGACCTGTATGTGGATAACCCCTGGACTCTTTCCTCTGCTTACTATCTAGCAATCATTACCTAACAGTATTGATTTCCTGTGTTGTGGGTAAAGTGAGCCACACTGCAGATATGCATTAAAACAGTATTCTGGTTCAATTTTAATATGAACTGATGCTGATGTGTGTGTGTTTTCACAAGCCTGCAATTTCAGTTTCCGTTTTGATATTGATTATTTTGGATATATATCAGATACAGTACATGGCAATTTTTAAAAGAAAAAAATCTCTCAACTAATGGTGTAAAATAAACATTAGAGTCAGTTGGTAGAGGGTTTGCGCTCACGCCAAGGTTTAGTCAGTTAACCGGATGCGCAGCCATATTTGGATACTCAGATGTAAACAACAGCATTGATTGCACGGTTAACGTACTACATTGCTGTCTAAATGACGAGAAAAACATGTAGAGAAGGATGTAAGGGTGCAATATTTTGACAAAATAAAGTTAATAGATGGTAAAGATACATTCAAGCAGTATTAATTAAAATATTAGCCTAATATTTCACCTACCTGACTGGAAATCATAAGAACAAACACAAACGTTGTCAAGATTTTTGCCCTGGAAATCTTGGTTCAGTTTGTCCAACCACAAACGCTTTTTTCCTCAAACAGTTTTTTGCACTCTTCTCCTTGATTTGTAACTCTTGGCAGTCTATAATACTCCAAATGTTTTATAACAGCCCAAAACATGACAATAATTGATCATTTTCAGCAGTAGAAATCATCAAAATATGCTAGTTTCGTTTGGTTCAGTGCAGCCATACCGATGACACGTGGTGAAAACAAATATGGAAGCTTAAAATTAACAGATTTTAAATGCTTAAATTATACTCATTTAAGCTTTTATAATAAAAACGTTATATTTACATAATTATATTTATACTCCAATTCGTTTTTTGAAACATAAACATTTAAATGGTGACTGTCATAAAAACGATGGATTATTCAACACAAATTAAACACTATAAATGACATTTAAACAGTAAAAAATATAACGAATATGTTATATAGTGCTTATATTTAGCAAATTCATTTTTTCTAGCTGACTAACTAACACGTAGTCACCGAATATGTTTTTCTGAGGTACATATGCTATTGTTTACAAGTTGTTATATTGACATCTTTCTTCAGTTAAAACACTGATTGAGCGATTACATGAAACAGGATACACTGTAAAAAACAATTTGTTGAGTCAACTTAAAATAATTTGTAACCTGGCTGCCTTAAAACTTTAAGTTCAGTCAACTCAAAAAAAGTTTATTCAACTTGAAATGTTAAATTATACTAAGTGACAACTTAGATATTTGAGTTGAATCAACTTAAAATTTTAAGGCAGCTGGGTTACTTACCCATCTGTTAAGTTTAGCAAACACAAATATCTAAGTTGTTACTTAGTACAACTTAACATTTCAAGTTGACTAAACTTATTTTAGTTGACTGAACTTAAAATTTTAAGGCAGCAGGGTAACAAATTATTTTAAGTTGACTCAACAAATTGTGATTTTTATTTTTACAGTGTACGAGTTTCGGTAAGTTGTACTTTTTTTTTTTTTTTAACATACCTTCTGGTGTTTATTCATGTTTATTCTGCATTGAAACTGGTATTAAAGTGGAGGAGACGATCAGTTCACTTCCGCTTCTCTTAAACTGAGGCGCTATTGTCGAAACGGCGCCAAAACGGCATTTATTGTTTGAGTATTATAATGAAATCGACGGAATTTGAAATCTTAGACTTTGCTTTATATCAAAAGAAACAAAACACAAAGTTTATTGCGATTTATTGGATGGGAGGTGCGCTACAATGTTCATTAACTTAAAACAGACTTTTACCCATGCATTTATATATAATTACTGTTCAAAGCTGTATGGCAATTCATGTTTTGTCCCACATATTATCTGCAAATTTCTGTGGGAGATTTGCAGTGGAATGGGCCCTGGTGAAAATACCAGCATATGCTGGTAGGTATGTTTTGATGCTGGTTTAAGCTGGTCCTTTGCTGGTTCATGCTGGTCCTTGACCAGTAACATGACTAGCAAAAACCAGCAAAGGACCATCTTAAACCAGCATCCCAGCATCAAAACATACCAACCAGCATATGCTGTTTTTTTCACCAGGGGGTTTAAACATAAAAAAAACACTATAAAAAATTACCCAAATTCAAAATGTCTTTTTCAGCAATAAATTTGACAGTGCTGAAGAATTTCATCTGTTAGATTTCATACATTTCTTTTAAACATTTTAAATCCACTAAATGTTCAAAAGGAAAAGATTGTTACATTTCATACTTTTGTAAGGGTGTTTAATTCTTAAGCAAAACGACGTGAACATTGTGTTAAAACCAAATCATCAAAAGTCTTCCAAACTGGTGCTGCCATGCTCTGAAACTGTAAGAAGTGAGAGTCAAACAAGTGTTTTTCAACTGATTTCTTTTTATTTAAAAGAGGAGAATTGGATCAGTTGTCACTGGAGTGCAGTTCATTTTCAGTATATACAGCATGAGAGATAAATATTCAGAGTTCATTTGTTGGTGCATCACATCAAATGAGCTCACACGTGCTTTGAACTCACTCAAAACTGCACAAAACAGTATTAACTTGTAAATGCATTCAAGTGCAAGTGGCAAACTTAATGCTATCAAAAAGTAAAAAAGTAAAAAAAAAAACACTGTACCTTAAAAAAGTGTCTCTTGCATTTCATTCATATTTTCAGGAATATGATATGGTCACCAGTGGTAATATTATGTTATGTTATCATCTGGGAGCCACAATGGGGAATAAATCCAAACACTTCATATTAATCGTTTTGTTCGCATTCACTGAAACCCAGCGGAAACTTTTTTTTTCCTCTCTCTAGGTGCGCTATGATTGTCAGATGAAGGGAGGCACATCTCAAAACACTCCACACTCTCACCGGCACACAAACAAACACTCATTCACTCTTTCACACTTATATACGGGCATCACTAGCATGCCAGTCCTGGAATATCAATCCCATCAGTCTACATCCAGTGTGAATCGCACATGCCCAGTACAAGTCCTCCACTCCACTCCTACACATCAAAGTAAATGCTCTCTACGGAGCAATTAAGCGCTAACACTATAAATGAAGTATCCAAGAACAGCAGAACATGTCAGATCATTAACTCCAACAGCAAACTGCCTCTCAGTCCAAACTATTTGTTTTTTCACTCCCATCATTTTAAATTCCACATGCACCATCCTCTATGACCACTAGGAGTTGTCAGGAGTTACATTCATTGACTGAAGTCAACATGGAGGGTATTATTTTTTAGCTTTCATCAGTAGCAATGACCAGTTCACCACATCAGTGCATCTCCTTTATAGTTAAGGCACAATAATGTCCTTTTGTAGTGTTCTCCCCAGAGTGAGTTGGCCTGTAGTGGTGTGGGGTAGTTTGGGATTGTTCTGGTGCAAATGCGCAGCTCATGTGTACTCAGATTTGCGAATGTAGTTGGATGGGACGTAACCCCTCCGTCCTTCTGCCTCCCCCAGCCACCATTCTTGGTTGCCATTCATGTCCTGGAACTCAAGGATTCGGACCCGCTGATTGGCTGATATGCTGAGCTCATTTGCACACCGTGCACTGAAGGAGTAAAGAGCGTAATATATCTGGAAAAGAAATATGAAGTAGAAAAAAATATTATGAATAATCATTGACAAAAAGCAAATCCAATTTAATTAGTCCATTATACATTAAACAAAGACCCTTTAACAAAATTAAATTCTATTTTGTAATATATATATATTTTTTTCAAAATTTTAAGCTGGTGTTTTTCATCTAATATTTATATTTAATCATTATTTCAATTAATTTTTTAAATATCTGATTTAGCGTTATTTATTTTTTATTTCAGTTTTAGTAATTTCAGTACTTCACCTTAAACTTATTTTATTTCAGTTAGTTGGCAAGGAAATATTTCTAACTTTCATTTACATTTTATAAGCTTATGTTTTTCATCTAATATTTTTTTTTTTAGCTTTATTTCAATTAATTGTAATTTTTTTTAGCTTTTAACATTTTATTTACCTTCATTTTTTATTTCTGTTTTAGTAATTTTAGTACTTCATTTTAAAATTATTTTATTTCACTTAGGTGCCAAGGAAATAATTATATTTCTTTATAGCATTTTTTAAGCTTATGCTAATATTATTTTTTATCTTTATTTCAGTTAACTGTCATTTTTTTTAGTTTTTAAAATATTTCATTTAGCTTTACTTATTTTTTATTTCAGTTTGAGTAATTTTAGTACTTCAGGTTAAACTTATTTTATTTCAATTAGTTGGCAAGGAAATATTTCTAATTTTCATTTATGTTTTTAAGCTTTTGTTTTTCATCTAATATGTTTTTTAGCTTTATTTCAATTAACTTTTAATTTAATTAGCTCTTAAAATATTTCATTAAGCTTTATTTTTTAGCATTTATTTTTAATTTCAAATTTTCGTTTACATTTTTTAAGCTTGTTTTTCCATCTAGTATTTCTTTTTTGTGTTTCAATTAATTGATTTTTATTAGTTTTTAAAATATTTCATTTATACATCTTTCATTATACAATTTTCAGTAATACATCATTTATTTCAGTTTTAGTCATTTTAGTACTTGTTTATAATTTTATTTCAATTCAATTATTTTAATTTCCATGTTTTTTAAGCTTATATATATATATATGTATATATGTATATATATATATATATTTTTTTGTAATTTTTCTAGGTCTTGAATGTGGTAGTTGCGTTCTTGGATTTCATCAGAAATATCTTACGTTGCATTCTGAAGATATACGAAGGTTTTACAGGTTTGGAACGCCAAGACGGTGAGTAATTAATGACAGAATTTTCATTTTTGGGTGAGCTGTCCCTTTAACAAAGTTATATTCTCATTAGTTACTCTGAAATATGTCACATTTTGAAAGTAAAATGGCTTGTGAATATTATTTTTAAGTAAGCAAACACTGAATTCTGTCTCATACCTGGTGTCCATCTATCTCAGGTTCAGGCTCTGGATCTACATACTCCTCAGGAGGGTACTGTGACCTTCTCTGCGGTACCGAATAGTCTCCATTTTGTCTCTGCTGTGAGCCGTATGCACCACGTGAGTCGTGGTACCTCGAAGATGGTTCACACCTGGAGTTCTTACTGGAGGGACAAGAATCTGTCTCAGAGAAGTCTGAAGGGTCTCCGTGATTGGTAGGAGTGTCTAAAGAGTCTCTGTGATTGGTGGTATTTCGGTAGGAGGGCTCTGAGTGTTCCCTGTTATTTCGACAGGCTGTCTCAGGCAGTTCTTTGTGATTGGGTGAGTTTCTGAAGGTAGGGTCGAGGGAATCTCTCTGACTGGAGGAAGAGTAGTTGGTTGAAGAAGCCTCTCTGTTTTTTCTCGGAGTGGTCTCTTGATTTGTGCGAGGCATCGAAGTTGTGAAGCTGACAGTCGATGTCTCCTGGTTGAAAGTCAGAGTGCTGTTGCTATTCTGCCGTGAGAACATGGGAGAGGAGCCGCCGTAGCCCGATTCATTAGATGATTGGCTTTCGATGGAAACATCCGACTGACTCCTGCGTGGATTGTAGGGCTTTAAGAAGGAGCTATACACAAAGCCCTTCGTAACTACAGGAAAAACCAAGAAAAGAGTGTTTAAGCCAAATGTATTTTAGGAAATGCTGACATGCGTATCACATACGGATAATGCGATACAAACCTCCATTGTCTATTAGCCAGCGGTTGTGGCTGCCCATGGGGTCTTGCTGCTTGATGACACCCACTATGTCTCCCTCCAGCACAGACACGTCTAAGTCCTGTGCAGCGTTGAAATTTCTTTCAGCCTGGTAGAGTTTTTCTGGCCCATATTTTGCCAGAAGCCCTGTTCGGTGGTCATCTGTCTGCAGCACATGGTTTGGCTGAGAAATCAAACAGAAACGGGGAACAGAAAGAGAGGAGAATGAATAATAGACAGAAATCAGTATTTCTTCACCGCAATTGTCTTTGCTGCTAAAAAAAAAAAAAAAAAAACTGTTTAACCAGTCTATGGTGGCTTGATGGTCTGTACATTCAGACTGACTAGTTACAGTGTCAAAAACGGATTTAAACTTGCAAACTAGACAAGCCCAATCAGTTAACAACCTTGCTTGAAGCTGTTTCCATTCTTGAACATTTAAGGTTAAGGAGATTTAAAACAAATTAATGTTACTGCAAAGAAACAGTGTTAGTATTATTTATATACTATCAGTGTTTATTAAAATGTTGAATTACCTTTTAATTTTATATTTTCAGTTTTCATTTTAACTTAATACGGTATGTTCTTTTATAAGTTTTATTAGTGTTTCTTAACATTTCTTTTTAGCTTTAATTTTATTTCAGTTTTAGTATTTTTAGTAACTGTTTTAGTAACTTTAACCAAAACATTTTTAAAATTTCAATTATAGTTTCCAAGGCAATATTTCTAATTTTTAAGTTTTTCATTTAATATTTCTATTTCCATTTAGCTTTATTTAAATTATTTTTAAATTATTCAGTTTTCATTTTAACTTTACATTCCTTTTCATTTTAACAGCTTACATTTTAATAATTGTATGTGCTTTTAATAATTCTATTAGTGTTTTATTATTTCTGTTTAGCTTTAATTTATTTTCATTTCAGTTTTAGTATTTTTTAGTACCTTAACCTAAACTTATTTTATTTCAATTACTTTCCAAGGCAGTAGTTCTAATATTCGCTTACATTTTAGGCTTGTTTTTCATTTAATATTAATATTTCATAGCTTTATTTAAATTAATTTTTATTTTTTTGAAAATATTTTCTTTTATTTAGTTTTCATTTCAACTTTAATAATTTTATGTGCTTTTGTTATTTTTATTAGTTTTTTTATATTTCTGTTTAGCTTTAATTTATTTTTATTTACGTTTTAGTATTTTTAGTACTTTAACCTAAAATAATTTAATTTCAATTAGTTATCAAGACAATATTTCTAATTTTCGTTTACATATTTTAAGCTTGTTTCTATTTCTATTTCATTTTAGCTTTGTTTAAATTAATTGTAATTATTAGTTTTTCAAATATTTTATTCAGTTTTCATTTTAAGTTGTTTACATTTTAGTAATTTTATGTGCTTTTGTCGTTTTTATTAGTGCTTTTAATATTCATATTTAGCTTTAATTTTCAGTTTTAGTAATTTTTGTACTTCATCTTAAACCAAGATTAGAAATATTGCCTTGAAAGCTAACTAAAATTAAATAAGTTTAAGATTTTTATCTAGTACTTTAATTTTATTTTAGCTTTACTTACAACATTTACAACATTGTTAAGAAAACCTGTCTGTTTTGGATCAGGCTGCATTAGGAACACTCACAGGGCCTTGTGGCTTTTTCGAGTTCTGTTTCTCCAGAGTCTTCTTGTCAAAAGGTTTGCGTACAGTTGTTGTGGGAAGATTATCAGGAAAGAAACTGAAGCTCTGAAGTAAATCCAACACGCGAGTGTGCTCCTCTTGAAACAAGGACACCAGATTTCCTTCTGTACCACCCAGACCAGAAAGCTAGAGAGATGTAAACACATAACACATAAGTTTAAAAAAAATTAAAAATGGCAAAAGCATCACAGGACCATTACAGAACATGATAAAACAATACTGTCCTCACCTGCAGCAGTGGAGTGAGCTCTCCCAGCGTGAGTGCAATGAAATCTCTCTGGGCCTGGGTGAAGCCCCTCACGCAACTGGTGAACAGGTCTTCAGCTGCGCGGTGGAACTTGGGCAGCTCATCCAGCAGCTGGGCGTTCAAAGCTTCGTAGTTATTTCTCGCCGTCTGCAGCTCCTCCTGCACGCGCTTGTCCTTCAGCCTCTCTGCGCGCTCCTTACAGTTGTCGTAGTCCAGCAGCTTGTCTCTACGTTTCAGGATCAGTTTGTGGGGACCGGCGAACATATTGAGCAGCTGGGTGAGAGGAGCGATGACTAGGGCTTCTGTCCTCTCCTTCTGCTCGAAGACAGACATGCAGACATGCATTTAGAAAGAGTCAAAACATAGTTCATGCCAATATAATGAAAATTCTGTCATTATTACTCATGCCATTCCAAACCTGTAAGACCTTCATTCAACTTTGGAACACAAAAAGATATTTTTGGTGAAATCTGAAAGCTTCCTGACCCTGCATAGACAACCACCATGTTCTGTCACATGCGTCGTGTTACTCTCATAAACGTGTGGTGAAGACTGACACGAAGAGAAGAATTGTTAAATCAAGTCATTTGCACCCAAAAATTATTCTTATAGCTTCATAAAATTAAGGTTGAACTACTGATGTCACATGGACTATTTTTATGATGTCCTTACTACTTTTCTGGGCCTTGAATGTGTCAGTTGTGTTGCTGTCTATGCAGTTCTTGGATTTCATCAAAAATATCTTAATTTGTGTTCTGAAGATGAATGAAGGTCTTACGGGTTTGGGACTGCTGCTTTATACGTTTTCACTATGAAAGGTAATTTTGGTACTCACAAATTCTGTGAACTGTTTGTCGCTGATGCATCGATGTGCCTTTTGAAAACGCTCTGGGTCCGTTTGCTGGTGCCTTTCTGTGTAGATGTCACAGAAACTGATGGCGGACAGAACCTTTACTGAGGCTGACTCCTATTGGACATAAAAGAGTAATGCAAAATTACTCAAAAAGCTGACAACATTAATGAAGGCGTATGGGAAGATTAGTAAAGAACACATGCAGAGAATCATTTTAGTACCCTTATATGCTGCAGATAGAGGGAGATGTCCCTTATGAAGGATTTGATGAGTCGCTCCTGGAGTCTAAATCTTTTCTCTGCTTCATCAAAAGCTTCATCTTTGATCTAAAAAGGAGCGAAAAGCAGTTTGGTTAACACCAATTCTCAACTCAGTCTCTCAGTCCAGAAATAATAGTGTCATTAAAGGGAAAACTGACCTAAAAATGAAATTTCTCATGATTTACTCAGCCTCAAGCCACCCTTGATGTATATGACTTTCTTCTTTCAGACGAAAACAGTCGGAGTTGTATTAAAAAAATGTCCTGGCTCTTTCAAACTTTATAATTGCAGTGAATGGGTGTTGAGATTTTGAAGTCCAATAAAGTGCATCCATCCATCATAAAAGTACTCCACATGACTCCAGGGGGTGCATAAAGGTCTTCTGAAGCATATCGATGTGGGTGTAAGAAATATATCCATATTTAAAACTTTATAAACCATAATCTCTAGCTTCCACAAACTGGCGTATGGGCGTACACAAGAGAGTGGTGCTCAAGCAGATGACGTAGGACGTAGGTGTAGCGTAAGTTCTGATAAGAAGTAACGAATGTGGAAGCGCAAAGAAGAGAGCAAAACAAACACCAGTAATGAATTAGAAGTATAAAACAAGGATTTGTAAAGAAAAATTAAGTAGGATTTCAATATAAGCCAAGAGGAGACTTGTTTTCCTTTGCGGTAAACAAAACTCAATTCTCACTAAACTAGAATATTCTCCTTGGAGTTTACGCTACGCCTACGTCATCCGCTGAAATGCCACTCTCTCATGAACTCGCATATGACGGTTTACAGAATACAGTTTATAAAGTTTTAAATATGGATATTTTTCTTACAAAAATGCATCGATTTGTTTTAGAAGGCCTTTAAGAACCCCCTGGAGCTGTGTGGAGTACTTTTTATGATGGATGGATGCACTTTATTTTACTTCAAAATTTCAACACCCATTCACTGCCATTATAAAGCTTAGAAGAGGCAGGACGTTTTTTAATATAACTCCGATTGTATTCGTCTAAAAGAAGAAAGTCATATTTACCTAGGATGGCTTGAGGGTGAGTATATATCATTTTTGGGTGAACTATCCCTTTAACAGCATTGCCAGTGTACCTGAGGTGAGATCCCAGTCAGGTGCTTTAAATGGCTGCTCACTCTGTTGGACTTCTTGATGATTGAGTGCATACTGAGCTTCGAGATCTTGTCAATGAGTCTGTCTTCATCACCTTTGCGGTACTTCACCACTATAGACAACAGATGGTGCTGTTGAGTTATGGATCATATTCACAGACAGACAGAACGATATGTAGATAGAGTCGCAAACAGTCACATACCAAGATCCTTTCTCCTTTTGTATTCGTTGATGTTGACGTTGATCTCTTTAATGGACATCACCGCCTCTGTGAGCTGCTTCCTGTCGTGGTGTGACTCTGGAGTTGTGTTTAGCAGCTCCATCAGGAGCAGGGGGTAACGCATCACTCTCTGCACCGGCTTTATCAAGAAGGAACCCAGATTAATGTAGTTTGTCTTTCCCCTGTGACAGAACAAAAGGGTGAGAAAGAGATTTAGACACTCATCAAGGTAACATTCTTCACCCTCCTCTGACAGCAGACTGGGATCACTGAACACACACATTGTTTTCATCCATCAGTTATCCACTGGCTCACTGTCAACCACTTTAAAAAAGGTTACAGTCGACACAGTAGGCTACTATGACATTCTAACAAAGAGTGCACACTTTGGAGTGATGGGATGAAAACAGAGGAGATCCAAATCTACAGCCGAAGCATGATTTGGATGTTGTGGTACAGGATATTTCAAAACATAATGAAGCAACAAGCTGAACAACATATAAGTCACTGGAATTATTATTTTTTTTTTTTTTTTTGCCCTTCAACAAATAACACCGCTGTTAGGTTGGTTTACTTGCTTTAAGTACCACATCATGAGCGCCGAAATTGTGTTAATAACCATTTCACATGCCACCAGAAAGCATTAATAAAAAAAAAAAATGCCAGAAAAAATACAAAAACAGTTTAAAATATGAGCAAATTTTCCCACTGGGGTCATATTCTGACTTAAAAAATTGTTTTGCACAACCTGAGTCTAATCTGTAAGGCTGGGTAAAAAAAAAAAAAAAAAAAAAAAAAAAAAATGTCTTAATTGTGATTGATATAACCGACCAGTGTAGTCTGATTCTCAAACACATTACTTTTATCAACCGGTTCTTTTTAGTGAATCAAAAACATACACTGTACACAAACTACTGACCAGTGTGGTCTGATTCAACACATTAACTTTTATCAACCGGTTCTTTTTAGCGAATCAAAAATATATAATGATCAGTGTAATCTGATTCACATATAAATGACTCTTATGAACTGGTTCTCTTTAGTAAATCAAAAACATAAACTGTAACTATATGGAGTCGAATTTCCAGAAGCATAAAAAATGACATTTACAGTTAGATTTATTAATTAGCAATGAATAATAATTTTTTTATTATGAATAATATTTATTAATTCTAGTGCTGGGCAGGGATTAATCGCGATTAATCACATCCAAAGTAAAAATCCACCCACCCCCGCCCCGACTTCACTTCCTCTTAAGTCTGATCTGTCCTGTCATAATAAAAACCCCCAAAATGTTTATTTTTTATAATCGCGATTTATCGTTGCCCAGCAATTATTTGCGATAAATCTTTTTTTTTTAAATAAATAAATAGTTAAAACAACAGTCTGAAAGACCTCCCTCCTCAATTTACAGCACTATAGAAAGATTTTCTTTCTATATGTAATAACTGAAACTATTATAGTAATAACTGTAATAACTGTGAATCACAGTTGAACCAGGAAATCTGATTAAATACCTATCCCTACTCATTTGTGCAAACTTAAGTCAGAATATGACTCAGACATGACCAGGTAAAGATCACAAGACACACAGCACACACACACACACAGCATACAAGGCCCCCTGGTCACACACGAACACAAGGAAAAAAGGGTTACGCAGGTTAATAAATGTTCAGCATGCTGTCAGGCGCTTCACATGCAGTTGCTTTAGCGTTGCGTTAAACTTACCACTCACGGTATATCCCTCTGTCAGGGGAGAGAAGGAGAGAGAGGAGAAAAAGGAAACAAAACACAGTGTCGGGTTAAACCACCTCTGTCTCTTATTAGAAACTGCTTATCACATAGTGTCCTCGTTTCAAACTGTTCATTTTTAAAATAAAAGTCATGTTTTGCCATTACGCTGCAATGAACGTGAATGCAGCGGGCAAAAGGGCAAGACGACAAACGTGAAACTGAAAAACTATTTGTGTGCTTGATTAATAAGCTGCCTGTTGCTGGGGCAACTCATGCCATGGGTCACCCGCTTCAGGCGAGAAGTAAGCCTCCGTGGGGCCTCCACTCTGATCTCCCACTGAGAGCCAAAATGAAATGTCAGTCACAGTCTAGTGTAGAAGTTGAAAAGTAATAAAAAAACAGCAGACATTATTCTTAAGGAGCTTTTTAGAGGATTTATTCCTCTTTTTTTTTATAGCTAGCTTCATCACAGGAACATCCCGCCAGTGCCAGAGAATCAACATGTTAGCAATTTTTTGCTTGGACTCTGAGTCATTTGGGATAAAGCTAAGCTGTAGACTTGGCAAAGTGCACATTTCGCAAACGTCTCAAAACTTGGGACAAACAGTTCCATGTTCCCGCTCCTGTGAAAAACATTTCTGGAACTAATGGGAAAATCTGCGGAATATTTCCTTGTATTCTTTGCTTGACGGGTACAGCGCTAAAACAAATACCACGAACAAACTGAACTCTGTACTAACAGGAAATGACATCGCTTAAAAGATGTAGATGCCAGTGCAAATGTTTACAATAAGAAACTGTGGTTGTCAAGAAGTGTGGTTGCCACAGGTATTTAAGTTCAAATAAAGCCTAATAAACAACACTAGAGGAACAGGCCGGAAGCGATTGCTGAAACAGTGAAACTACAAAAGTGGTGAAACTAGGTGAGGCACATTCCTCTTCTGCCATGCATTACTAATCCACAATAACAAAGATCTGAAAACTGAAAGACATAAAATTTCACTGTTATGCAAATAGACTCCCATTCAAAAGTCTGGGGATGGTAAGATTTTTTCAAAAGTCTCTTATGAGCACCAAGGTTGTATTTGTTTGATCAGAAATACAGTAAAACATTACTATTGTGAAATATTACCATTTAAAACAACCGTTTTTAATTATATTTTAAAAATGTATTCCTGTGATGTAAAAGCTGAATTTTCAACCGCCATTACTCCAGTCTAGTGTCACGTAAGCCTTCAGAATTTTTTAAAATCAACAGAATTTAAATTTTTAGTCAAAGTCAAAGTTCAACAGAACACTATATATTTTTAGAGAGAGAAAAGAACCATACAATAAGGGTAAAGACATTTCCTGTTTTGGAATGTCACAGATGCCTGTAGTCATCCTATGTTCAATCAGATGAGTCCATTCAAAGCAGAAGTAAAAAAAAACATACTGGTTCCTCTAGATTTTGAGATGCTAAGACTAATGATAACACGAGTAAGCTCAGCACACCCTGTAGCATTGTCTTTGTTGATGATGCATTACTATAAAAATTCTGTCTACACCATTTCCAGATACCATTTAAACTGACAGGTCATGTGTAACGTTAAATATCACACAATTAGTGTCCTACAACTTTTTCTCATACAGTTACACACTGTTAATTATCATGACTGGCATCAACATGCTTAACTGCATCTGAACATGCGTTGGTAGTGGTAACCACACCGTGCAATGAGCCGAAAGTGAAAATTAGCAGTGAAAATTACCTGAGCTTCTCTAGACATTCCAACACGTGCTTTTGGATGTTCTCATCCTTCTCGTAGGTCTCTAGTAAAGAGATGGCGTCGTCATGATTTTGGCAGTAGATCTTGTAAACCTCCTCCAGTTCACCTTTGTAGTCTAGGAACACTTGCCCTGGACGGAAAATTAATATGGTAAAACAGCAATGTGGATACTGATCTGAATCTATAATGTGAGTTCAGGATTTTGTTTGCTCTAACCTATTGAGTCGGTATCCTGGAGGGTCTTGTAGAGTCGACGGGAAAGGTCAATTACAGAGTTGATGTTCCCAAAGAGACCATCAAAGTCAATACTCTGGACCTATAGGAGATGTGGATATTTAATATGAGGGTTTGAATGGTTTTCATTACATAAATACATCATTCATGCTTGCTAAAAGTTTCTTGCCTGTTTCTTCTGCAGAGGTAGAATGATCTCCTTCACACACATTTGAAGATCCTTGATGTAGTCATGTTCTGTCTGCAGAAGCTCCTCGATGACCTTTGACCTTTTCTCCAGCATCCTTTGTTCGGGGTCTTCAGCGGTGGCCGCTGATGCCGGGGAGGATTCCAGAGACTTAGGCTGGGAGGCAAGCAGGGTCATCTCTAGTGAGAGAGAAAGAAAGAATGCCCTTGTTAACCACAAACAATTTATAATTTTGTTGGCCACTATCGGACCAGTTTTATTTGATTTTTGTTTTGATAAATGTGGTGCAAAAAAAAAGCCTTTAGCACAATATATAAAACAACTTGGCTGCTGCAGTCGATCAAAGTTAAATAAATCAGTTACTACTGGGCGAATTTGTCCACCACACTTTTCTGATCATTATAATACCACCAAATAAAATAACAGAATGACAGATTTAATGACAGATTTCGAGATGATGATAGAATGAACAAACCAATGAATGATAGATGATAGACAAATGATAGACAGAATGAACAAACGTTTAATAGATAGAAAAAAAAATGAATGATAGAATAAACAAACGAAAAATAAATAGAACGAACAAATGAATAATAGACTGAATGAAAGACAACAAACGAACAATAAACAGAATGAAAGAACAAATGAACAATAGAATGAATGAATGAAAGATAGAACAAAGATTGAATGAAAAAATTAATGACAGATAGAACAAACAGACAAATGACCAATAGATAGAACAAATGAATGATATAACGAACAAATGAATGATAGAACAAAAACAAACGATAGATAAAATGAACAAACAAATGATAGAACAAATAAACAAACAAACCAATGACAGATAGAACAAACAAACCAATAATAGATGAAACAGAAATGACAGATAGAACGAACAAATGACCAACAGATAGAACGGCAAACAAATGAACAATAGAATAAATGAATAAACAAACAAACGATATATAGAACGAACAAACAAATAGGCTGAATGAACAACCGTTAGAAAGAACGAACAAACAAGCGATAGAATGAACAAACAAATGCATGACAGATAGAATGAACAAACAAACAAATGATAGACGAAACAAACAAACAATAGATAGATCTAACAGACAAATGATCGATTGAACGAACAAACAAGTGATAGACAGAACAAAAACAAACACATAATACACAAAAACAAACAAATTAATAAGACAATGAAAGACAAAAAATGAACAATAAACAAATGAATGACAGAATGAATGAACAATAGATAGAATGAACAAACAAACGAATGATAAAATAAAAACAAATGATCAACAGAACGAACAAACAATAGACAGAAAACAAACAAAAGACAGATAGATATAACAAGCAAACTAACAATAAAATAAACAAGCAATAGATAGAACGAACAAATCAATGAACAACAGATAGAACAACCAAACTAATGATAGATAGAATGAACTAACAAATTACAGATAGAACGAACAAATTATAGATAGAATGAACAAACAAACAACTGTTAGAATGAACGATAGAACAAACAAATGATAAATAGAACAAACGAACGTGAGATAGAACAAACAATAGATGATAGATAGATAGATAGATAGATTGAATGAACAAGCAAACGATAGAGCGAACAAACAAACGAACGATAGACAGAAGAAACAAGCTAGCTAGCTAAGATAGATAGATAGATAGATAGATAGATAGATAGATAGATAGATAGATAGAACACAATTTGACTTTGATCTTGCCAGTACGGACATAGTAGAAGATTTCACACCAGTCTGAATGGATTTCACTCATTTATAAAACATGAGGAAGAACAAAGGAGACATGAATTAAGCTGCCAGTAAGAATAAGAAAGAGAAGACAGTTTGCTCTGCGTGTTGCCATTGGCTGTCCAGCGGATGTCATGGCTTGGAGTTTAGTTTGGCTGCTTTTTGATCTCTTCGGTCAGAACTGGCACTCAAATGGATCTGGGGCAGGAGAGTGTGGGAGGGAGATCTACTCTCACGCATGGGTGCCTCCCCACAATGCTGCCTGAGATGGTGCTTCATAGAAATACAAAGGACTGTCAAAGCATGCAGTGAGACATGAACCCTCTCAGGAGGCAGGGGGACCCATGGGACTTTGCATAAGACTGTGACAGAATGCTATGACAGAAAACGCCACCAGGTTTCAAAATAAAGGAAAACCCCCCAAATACTGGTACATATATAAATTTATATTATCGTAAGGTGTGTGGGAACTTCAGTTTCCTTTTTCAGTTTCATTAAGTCTTAGTGATCTGGTGATGTGGTGGTGACTCATTATAAGAAATCTTACATGGTGCTGATTCTGTAAAGACTGATAAATGATTTGAGCTCAACTCAAAAGACCTTGTAATTCCGCTGCACATCTGACCTCTGAAATGTTACAGCAAAACAGAAACTGTTCATAAATGAAATTTTCAGAGCCTCTGTTCTGAGAAACGGGACAACCGGTTCAAACACTCACTGATGCTTCAGAAGAAAATGCAATGCATTAAGAGCCAAACTTTTTGAATTTTGAAGATCAGATAAGGGTAAATGTAACTTTAAATGTAAACGTATCTTCTTTAGCTTCTGAAGGGCAGTACTAAATGTTATTCAAGCAAAATATTAAAAATGTACACACCTGGTTCAAAAGTACATCCTGTACTCATTCTGTTCAAAAGTTTTCACCCCCCGGCTCTTAAAGCATCATTTTTCCTTCTGGAGCATCAGTGAGCATTTGAACCTTCTGTAATAGTTGCATATGAGTTCCTCAGTTGTCCTCAGTGTGAAAAGATGGATTTCAAAATCTTACAGTCATTGTTGGAAAGGGTTCAAATACACAAAAATGCTGAAAAACCAAAGAATTTGTTGAACCTAAAGGATTTCTCTAAAGAATAGTGGGCAGTTTAACTGGTCAGGACTCATGAACAACTATCACTAAACAAAAAAACACAGCTGTGGATCATCCAGGTAACAACACCGTATTAAGAATCAAGTGTATGTAAAGTGCACGGGGTCATTTTTATAAATTCAGCTATTATTTTCTCTTGTGGACTATATGTAAACGTATTTTATGTGAAATATCTTATGCACGTCAGTACTAAAAAAACCACGCATTTTGTATAATTTCACTTATTTTGGTAAAAAAAAAAATTACATTTTGCAGATTATGCAAGATGTATGTAAACTTTTGGCTTCAACTGTATTATTATTAATATAATGATAGCAATCATGTGATGAATCATGCACAATACAACCTTTAAACAATTATTAATATCTAATTAACTAAAAACTAACTAACTACTACTAATAATGTTTATTTTATCATCATCTCTATAGCTCTAGGCTTCTGTATGGTCAAACCTGTTGGCAACAAGTAAACAGTTATTTTCGAAGACTTTGTACACAGCCCATTAACATGCGCTGCCCATACTAATCATTAAATAAAAAAAAGTGTGGTCTATGCAGCATCATTCATCCATGTACTAATTGTTCTACTTCACATACAGTACATAGAACATACACACACACATTACCACTATAACACAATCTGTTGTGACCCACATCTAGTTAATAGGCTTAGAGTATTCATTGTTTAGAACAATAACAATCTTCAAAGAGCAAATTTTCTTACAATACACACTTTCATTTATGGTCTCAAGAGTTTCAGTTCTTGAAACTTGAAACTTGAAACTTAATCATGTGAGCTTACAAAACAAAACAAAACAAAATGAGTTAAAACAAAAGCATCTGGATAAAAACAGTAAAACAGAAAGCCCTACATGAATTTAAACTACTTACTTTACTCAGAAACCTGTTTACGGTGCATGCTTTCATATCAAGACATGAATTGGTTAGTTGTTGGTTTACAAGGAAAGGATAAAAGGGCGAAGGAGACAATGACTGTAAATGTGTAGGAGAAAGCAGGAGAGAAACCGAAACAGAGGTAGAACTAAGGTTTCATTTCAAGTGTGTTCCAGTGCTCATAAATATGCTTCTGTATGTGTGCCATGGTCCGGTAAATGGCAAGAGAGGGTAATCTCGACAGAGCACACACACATGCACAATGGCTACTCTTTCTGTCTCTGTGGACATAATTGATTGTGACATTATGTTTGGTCTGCTTCCAGGGTCGTGCTCCAGCCAGTTGCTCACATAGTTCCCACAATAGCAAATCCAAGGATAGCCAAAAAAAATAAATAAATGAAAACACGGTACCCTAAACAATTTTGAACTTGTTTTTGGAATATAACCCGCAAATTATATTACGATTTATAGACGTATTTAAAAATGCTGCTTAGTGTGACAAAATTGTGACAAGATTATTAACTTCAATATACACTGCTTTTCAAGTTTAAGATCAGATAAGATTAGATTTTTTTTTTTTTTTTTTAAAGAAGTTTCTTATGCTCATCAAGGCTGCATTTATTTGATCAAAAATAGAGGAAAAACTGTAATATTGTGAAATATTATTGCAATTCAAAATAATGGTTTTCTATTTTAATATACTTTAAAATATAATTTATTTGTGTGATGCAAAGCTAAATTTTCAGCATCATTACTGCAGTCTCAGTGTCACATGATCCTTCAGAAATCATTCTAATATGCTGATTTATTGTCAGTGTTGGAAACAGTGGCGTAATTTTTTTTTTGGAACCTGTGATTTTCAGGATTCTTTAATAAATAAAAAGTTAAAAAGTACAGAATTTATTCATAATAGAAATCTTTTTAAAAAATAAAAGTCTTTTTATCTATTTAATACATCCTTACTGAATAAAAGTATTATTTTTTTCAAAAAAAGAAAGATAAAAAATACTGACCCCAAACTTTCAAACAGTAGAATTATATTGTATATTGTTAAAAAAAATATTTCTACTTCAAGAGTGATGTTCTTTTTACCTTTTTATTTATTGATAATAAATCAGCATATCAGAATGATTTCTGAAGGATCATGTGACACTGAAGACTGAGTAATGATGCTGAAAATTCAGTACTGTGTCACAGAAATAAATTAAATTTTAAAGTATATTAAGATAAATAGTAATAAAATTTAAGTTTTAATAATATTAGTTTTTCCTGTGTTTTTGATCAAATAAATGTAGCCTTGAGAAGCATAAGCATATATTTTTTTACATTTTCTGTTTAAAAGGAGCACCAATTAGCTGTTGTAAACTTGATTTAATTTTTAAAAGAAGAAGCTGATTTCTCAGACTTTTGACCCTCACTGTATATGATGTTTCAACATGTTATTTAATGGTTAAAATAAAGCTCAGGAACACACCGAAAGATCATAAAAATATCTGTTTGTAATGTTTACGGTCCATAAACTACTACTGTTGAATCTGAAAAGACCTTAGTACAACCATGGACAATCAATCTAAACACAAAGCAAAGAGGCATAAACCAGTGTACACAGCCACACAACACTTCCTCTCAAAAACACCACACTCCATGAACCTGACACCAATTTGCATTTCATACTGAACATTTCAATTCATCTACGCAGCAAAACTTTTTATCTTTTTGTAGGCTTGTCTGTGTCTGCGACTCAGCAGCACTTCAAGAAAGGACAGGGCCTCCAAGACGTCACCCACCTGTTACCCCCCAAACTCCTCGTCTTCACTGCCACACACAAACACACACCAGAGGTCACAGGCGGTGCATTCCTCTAAAGCCGGGTGGAATCGTCCCACTGTATCAACAGGGAAGGCTCTCTGGGGAAGACACAAACTCCTTTCTCTTCCCACATTACCATCTGAATGCATGGGAACCTGCACCATTACAGACAACTGAGCAAGCACAGAGACAGTCACTCACACGCTAAAGCCTGGAGCTGGAGTTTTGATGCCGTTAAATACACTGCACTGACAGTGATTTTAGAAGGTCTACTCCTTGTTTTTGCAGTGACCGGCTACTTGGGTCCTGGCCCCACCTCATTGAGCCTGAATTCCATCAAGATCTTGAGGATCTCTCAATGCCAAGGCCTCTTTGCCTTTCATCACTCTTAATCTGTTTCTGTTTAAAGTGGGAGTCTTTGTTCAGGTGTACCAGGGAAGCAGGTGGGCGTGCATTTTATTTGATGCACATCGAGATACAGTGTATTTCAAAAATGATTAGTGCTTAACATATATTTTATTTAGTTATTTACTTATCTAAGATGGCCTATAAGCAATATAATACATATATGATGCTAATAAGTAATACTAATTATTCTAAACTGAATTGTTAAATTGAATCACTAGCAAATAACTGCATCACTATGGAATATCACACACACACACACACACACACACACACACACACACACACACACACACACACACACGATCATTTGACAGAATTTTTTAACCAACATATAATTAATTAACTAATATATACACACACATTGCCTTTCAAAACATTTGGGTTCAGTAAATTTTAAAGAAGACTTTTCTGCTCATCAAGGCTGTGTTTATTTGATTAAAAATACAGAAAAAAACAGTAATATTGTGAAACATTATTGCAATTCAAAATAGTGGTTTTCTATTTTAATATACTTTAAAATATAATTTATTCCTGCGATGCAAAGCTGCATTTTCAGCATCATTACTCTACTCCTCAGTGTCACATGATCCTTCAGAAATCATTCTAATATGCTGATTTATTATCAGTGTTGAAAAGAGTTGTGCTGCTTAATATTTCGTTAGAACCTGTGATACTTTTTTCAGGATTCTTTAATAAACAAAGAGTAAAAAAACAGCATATATTTAAAATAGACATCTTTTCTAACAACATAAAGTAACATTTAAAAGTTTGTGGTTAGTGAATGTATATTTTTATTCACAAAGGATAAGTTAAATTGATAAAAAAAGTGATAGCAATAATTTATATTGTTAAAAAAGATTTCTATTTCGAATAAATGCTGTCCTCTTTAACTTTTTATTCCTCAAAGAATCCTGAAAAAAGAATCACAGGTTTAAAAATATTAAGCAGAACAACGGTTTCCAACATTGATAATAAAAGTAATAAATCAGCATATTAGAATGATTTCCGATGGATCATAGGAATAAATTACATTTTATTTTATATATATATATAAAATACAAAAGCATTATTTTAAACTGTAATATTTCATATTAGTGTTTTTCCGTATTTTTTTCTTGATGAGCATAAGAAAATTCTTTTAAAAACATTAAAAATCTTCATGATCTCAAACTTTTGAACAGCAGAATATATATAAACTAAATATTATAGAGATAAATGATACAAGTATTTGAAATATACATAATAGATCCATGCATTTTATACTCATATTATATTTATAATATCTGCTGCAGATTTAGAAACTTCCAGAAGGGAGAGCAAAAACAATACTGTTTCTTTATAAATTCAATGTTTCAAATAAGCAAACGTATGGATATAAAGTGTTAAGTGACATATTATTCTATCAATAAACTATCTTCAAGGTCAAAACAATTATGCAAGTTTGCAAGAACAAATGTCCAGAGAAAGCCAACCATTTTATGACTCTGAAAATGAAACGATAACATTGTTATTCATGTGAAACTCTTTTATGGTCTGACTGTGCTGAGCTGTTTTGTCCCTTTCTAGTCTAAGGTCACATGAATTATCAGGCTTGTGTGTTTAAGACAAAGTTCACACAAGACCGCCCATTTACCATGGATACCCTTCACAACTGTCATGAGAGTAAGTGTGGGAGCGAGACACACATAGTGTTGCAAACCACAAAAATCCAATCCTTCAGACAGATTTACAGTAAACACGAAGTAAACACGGCTTGGAAAATGACAGTATGTCGCCTTCAAATCTTACGAGGCTTACAAGTATGTGGAATTAATGACAAACTAATATCAAATCCCTTAAATAAAAAAACTTTTCAACCAGTTATTAGTTACAACACACATTTTCAGTCTCATTCTGGTGCAGAAACCTGCGTCACGGAAACCTGCGTTTTTTGTTTTGTTGTTCAAAAGGCTGCAGGTTCACATTCCAGCTCTGTTGTAGTCAGATGTCTGATTTGTGTGGGATGTGACACACCCGTAATAAATGTGAACAAGCCTTTCATTAACTCTCCAAATCCTCTCAGACGCATGCTTGTTTCAAAACATCCTAACCTTACTAGGAAATCGAAATAAAAGACATTGTTTGCTAATAAGACTGAGGACAAATGAGATTTTGCAGCCTTGCGAGTCCACGTCATTTCTATGAATATCTACAAAGCAATGAAAAGGAATGTCATAAGGAACTCTATTGAAAAGATATAAACTCTTTCTGACTGCAGTGAAATCGATACTCAAATCTGATTAAACAGCACCTTTTTTAACTGAAAACAGTTAAAGCGATATTTCCAAAAAATTAAAATTATGTCATTAATTACTCTCATGTCGTTCCAAACTCGTAAGACCATCGTTCATCTTCGTAACACAGATTAAAATATTTTTGATGAAATCCGATAGCTTTCTAAACCCTGTGTAGACAGCAACGCAACTACTGTTTTCAAGACTAGGGCTCTACATTTGCGACTGAAAACTACTGCGTGCGACTATGAAAAAATATTTAAGAGCACCAGTGTGACTGACCCGATCAGCATATTTGTGTTTGCGCTGAGGGGAGCTTCAAAGGCTTCTACATGTTTTTGCAATGTTGACTAATGTATCACAGACATATCTCACAAATCCTTTCATAAAGTGTAGAGAAAGTGTAAATGAGAGATTCAGTGTGCAGTGTTGAAAGTTTCGTTGATTAATGGAACTTTGTGTGATCACGACGAACTAAGATGAGTGATGGCTTTTAATGATTTTTAAGGGAGTTTGTAAATGAGATATTGATTTTATTCAAGAGTTAAATAAACAAGAGGTTAATATTAAGTGACTTACATTGTCTGACTATAACACTATTGCCTGATTTTGCTCTATTTCATAGTCAAAATTAGTTTGAAACAAGTCACAACTGAGCCGCTGCACATCTAGATTCAAACACAGTGGTGTTTTGTTAATGAATGAACGTGCGTTTTTAAATGAATCTAGCGAGTCGATTCAATTTCCCATTCACAAAGACAGTCACTTGCTTTATTCCTGAATAAATCAAATGTTCAAACGAATCAAATGAATGAATGATTCCGTTATTAAATCAGTGACTTGCCGCAACCTACTGGCAGTTTTAGTTTTATTTTTAAAGTATCTTTTTAGTTATTTAAATCATTTAATATTTCTATATTCAAAATGTTATATTTAAAACGTTAATCTAAATATGAATTTATGAATTTGATAGCACTCATGCCACCTCTAAGCCTCATCAGACATTAAAATACACCTACAAGCCACTTTTGTGTTCTTATTAATATTTTATTAATACGGATTTCATTTGATTGGTAACTTATTATTCCGCTTGCTCTTATTCTGTAATTTTAATTAGAAATTTTAAAAGGCTTATAAAATATATATTTTTTAAATCTGACATAAAAAAATGACATACTTTTAATTAAGTTAGAAAAATGCCATAACAAAGGTAAAAACAATTCCCCTGTAAATCATTTTTTATATCACCTCGTAATGGGAAGGCTTATTTTTGATCAGATTTTTTGATTAAGCTGCTCTGAAATTTTGACTGTGCTCTTAAATATTTTAAGATTTTTTTAAGAAAAGTAAGCGTAGAGCCCTGAAGGCCCAGAAAGGTAGTATAAATAATCCATCAGTGGTTCTACCGTAAATTTATGAAGCTACGAGAAAACTTTTTGTAAGCAAAGAAAACAAAAATAATGACTTTAAACAATTTTTTTCTCTTCTATGTCAGTCTTCAACACACGTTTGTATAAGTGCCATGCGTCCACACTCTTTTCCTTGCGTTTTAATACATTAATGCGTTTTAATTTTTACATATCAAGCAGCTGGTAATACAGTTTGTTTGGCTACTATGACATTTCAGTTTTCATCTCTTTCACAATACAAGAACACCTGCATATACTCTATACAACCTAGATTCATTACATATAACATCATCAAAATCTCACCATTATTCTGGCTAATCTTGGTGTTACGCTTGAATATCAGGTTCACAAAACCACTTCTTTCCCACAGAACTCTTGATTTACGAATCTGATAAGATCACCCAGTGACTCAATGTGCATATTCCTGTAGTCCAAGTCATTTAGTCGTATATAATCCACTTAACTACCTGAGATTAG